>NC_142392.1:31357469-31657469 GCF_059441095.1 Idiotropiscis lumnitzeri | reverse complement strand
CTATATCTTTGCTGCTGTAACACTTCAGATTTCCCCATTGTGGGACTAATAAAGGACATCTTATCTTATCTTATAAAGAGAATTACTTCCCATATCTATATTAGGCCATTTAAAAATACACGACTTTTTTTTTCATTTATATTTAAGCTTGCTTATGTAATAATACAATATTTATTCAATTATTTTAATATGAAAAATTATATCAATATTAATTTAAACCTTTTTATTTCACTCTTGATTATTTCTTAACATATTTGTTCATTTGAATATGTGTGCAATTTAAATTATTCCATCCATCCAGCCATTTTGTGCCGCTCATCCGGGGTCGGGTTATTGAATTAATTTAATACATAAGTATTTTTTATATTTCAATATTTATTTCGAGATTAGGACTCTTCTCAATGAGTTCAATATTTATAAAATGTTTCTATATTTCTTATTAATTGCATTAAGTCTGGATGTCGTTTCCCATTTTATTATTTCCCGATTTCATTATATAAATAATTCAATGTATAAAAAATATAATATAGCATGAAAAAAAAATATTTGGTATATTTGACAAAATTATAGTTTTTCCAAAGTGATATTCTGCTGAGCAACAAACCCCAAACACTTGATAGAGCTCAACCTAGAAAGTGGTTTTAGCTAGTCAGAAATTTATTCAGAAAGCGAAATATTAAATGTATGTGAGGGGATATTTGAAGAGTTTGAGTTATGTTCAATGGACCATACATATACGAGCCAGCCAAACACAGCGAGAAAACCAGCGCTGACTCCAGTCGCCAACTCCTGACATTCCAAAACCTTTGAGAGAAATTGAGACTATTTGCGTTTCTCTTTCTGGTTCTTTTTATAGTTCAACTTCGAGATCAGTTTTTCACCTTTTCACACAGCGTAATGAAGGCCAGTTGAGCAAGTGGAACAAGTGATTTCATTGATGATTGTGGAAGGCAACGATTTCATAAGCACCGTTTCTTCTCACACCTTTTCCATTAAGTACGATTAAACAGACAACTGAAAAGCATAACGTTAACAAATGTTATTCCAGGCAAAGGCAATAAATTTGATTTACATGTTTGACGTTAACACACAAAAAAACTCATCATCACTCAGACACAATGGTTCTTCTGGCACTGATCACATTGGCTTTGTGTCAATAAAAGAGCTTTGCAAAATTCAATTTCATCATATTATATTGAAAATCACATTTACATCTTACCACAAAGAGTCGGTTCTTTCATTTTTTATTTCTTTTTTTAATCTTCAAGTATCGCTGCAATTCTCACCAGCACAATTGTGTCTCTCAGCTTGCTGTTTAGTGAAGAATGTTTTTGCACAAACGCTGCAACTGAATGGCTTGTCTCCACTGTGTGTTCTTGTGTGGCTTCGTAAATGTGACCTTTGAGAGAAACTCTTGGCACAAACTGAGCAGGAAAAAGGTTTTTCTCCAGTGTGTGTTCTTGTGTGGCTTGTGAAATGCGACTTTTGAGAGAAACTCTTGGCACAAACTGGGCAGGAAAAAGGTTTTTCTCCAGTGTGCGTTCTTGTGTGGCTTGTGAAATGCGACTTTTGGGAGAAACTCTTTGCACAAACTGAGCAGGAAAAAGGTTTTTCTCCAGTGTGTGTTCTTGTGTGATTTGTTAAAAATGACTTTACATTAAAGCTTTTGCCACAAACTGAGCAGGAAAAAGGTTTTTCACCACTGTGCTTTCTTATGTGGTTTGTTAAATGCAACTTTTGAGAGAAACTCTTGGCACAAACTGAGCAGGAAAAAGGGTTTTCTCCATTGTGTGTTCTTGCGTGCCTTGTGAAATTAGAATTATGGGAGAAGCTTTTCCCACAATCTGAGCACGAAAACGGTTTTTCACCACTGTGTGTTCTTGAGTGGATTGTTAAATGAGAATTTTGAGAGAAACTCTTGCCACAAATTGAGCAAGAAAAAGGTTTTTCTCCACTGTGTGTTCTTGTGTGCCTTACTAAATGAGTCTTTCGAGAGAAGCTTTTACCACAAACTGAGCACGAAAAGGGTTTTTCACCACTGTGTGTTCTTGTGTGGTATGTTAAATTTGATTTTAGAGAAAAGCTTTTACCACAAACCAAGCAGGATAAAGGTTTTTCTCCACTCTGTGTTCTCGTGTGCGGTTTTAACGACAGCTTTGAAGTTAATGAGTCAGTGTGACATGCCCTTTCACCTTTGGCTTGCCCATCATCATCATCATCATTAGTATCATCATCATCGTCATGAGCGTCTGATGTGCCCTCATTTTGTGCTTGTGATGGCCCCCAGTGGTCTTCATCACCTTCTGTTGTCAAGTGATGACTTGAGCTGATGCTTGTCGGCTCCGCCCCTCTGTTGTCCTCACCCTCACCCTTGTTTTCATCTTCAGTCTTTATAGGGACAACGTTCAGTGGTGACTTGTTGATCTCCTCCTCCTCCTCCTCCTTTTTGATGTGAGTCCAGTCTGGCTCCTCTTTCACAGAACGGAGATCGTTTTCATTGACGTCTGCAGGACACAAAAAGACAAATTTGGTTTGGTCACGTCAAAGCTCATGCGGTGACTTTGTCTTATATTGTTTCTACTGTGCTACCTTGACTTGTGCCTGCCGCACACGGAGCAATGCGTGGACCCCAACTTGGACCGGACCATGCGGGCATTTCACAAAATTACATCCTACGATGTAAACCTCCCTTTCCTAGCAGCACAACAGTGATAAACGAGCATTTAAAAAGGAAGCACGTTGCGGCTGATGCCCGATTTCATTCCTGACATCGTCACAGACGTTTCTGGAATATGAATTCAAATTCAACTAAGATACACCATAATATTTTTTTAGAGTTCAATGAATTATTTTGGAACTGCAATGATGCTTAACAGCCATAGGGTGTCAGTAATGAGTAACAAAGTAACACAAGACCTCCCACTGATACATCATCATTGTCATTTGGATAAATTACCAGGAACTATGAGTTGTGGGGGAGATGCAAACCACCTGGGCCACAGGAACTTTATTACCACAAACTAAATGTTCCTGGGCTTGTTGGTAGAAAAGGGCATTGTGACGTTCTCCCTTTTTAAGCCCATAGTAAGCCAAAGATGCAGATGCATTCCTTGCAGCATGCGCTTGTTCACTGATGAGATCCGTGCAACCCTGGATGGATGCATTCAATGTATTTTAATTGTTTGGATGGGGTGAATCTACGCACATGTGCACAAAACTTGACTTACACCCGACGAAGCCAGTACAAAGTTAATAAATAAATTAATAAGACCAATACGTACTTGATTTTTTTTTTAAAAACAATATTTTGTGTTTTATCCACTAAAATTGATCAACCGCCATTAATGTTTTCGCCGCAGTGTGCACATATTTTAGATTCAAGCAGAATTCCTTCCGTAAGGAATTGCTTGAACAAGATATAAAAAACAGAAAATGTAAAATGTTAAATAATCAGTTCAAATTTTATACTGGGAAAAACATGGAGTTCACCCCCCACTATTGGTTATTCTTTGGCAATTATTTTGTGCACTGATTTAATTTGGCATAAACAAATGTTCAGCAGACCTGCAAGTAAAAGTCAATATTTAAAAATAAAACGGCAATAACCTTGAACGCATTTCCCCAAACAACTTAATGTTGTGATGCATATTTCTAATGAAAGAAAGTCGTTCTTTCCAAAGCAAATGAGAGTAAGACGGGTACAAACCTGCTTTGTGTTGCACAACACGAGGTTGGTTGCAAACTTCGCCCAGCGATTGAAGATGTTGCTCGTTCTCTTCTTTTATTCCACAAAGTTCCTCTTTGTACTTGGGTGTCGTTCTTTCACACATTTTCAAACGCCAATCTCAACAAATCCGTACTTGATCTCTGCTTGGCGATGAGTCATGTGCCTCTTTTCGTTCGCGGCTAGCTAGCTAACAAGCTATGCTAACTACGCCGAAAAGCATCAACGCGCGAAAATGAGATTATCGGGACACAAAGACTTAATGAATTATATCGACGTCCTTTAGAGTAGCACTGAACATCCTGTGAAAAAATTACAGTCAGTTTCACACTAAATCAGAAGAATTTAGCGGTGGGTGTTTTTGTTCCGGTGTTGACGGGTCGGTGGATGTGGTCGAGGTCCTTCGGAAGCTGCGCGCTTGCTAATGACGTCATGCTTTAAGCACGTATTTTTCAAATATATTTCTTTGCCTCTGTGTTTGTTCTGTTTTGATATATATTTTATATAACATTTTAATTCGGTTGATGAAAAAATGTAACAAAATAACTAAATTAACGCCGCATTCGCGAGTCAGCTCTGACGTCACTTCCGCCTATTTCCCGAGAAGCCGCTGCTGGAACAGCAGTGGGACGTTTACGTTTCTCCTACCGAATTGGCAACAATGCTGTGGTTCACTCGGGCTGCAAGATCGTATGAATATAATGTCTGCATATAATAGCAGTGCTTCTCAATTATTTCACGCCCGCCCCTACCAAGAAGAAAAAGATTCGCGCCCCCCCAACACCAATTGTTTTTCTGTCTTTGTAGATTGAGATTAGATTGTCAATAAAATATCCCTTAACTAAGCTAAATTGACAAGAAATATAATTTTGAGAACTATTATAGTGAGGATCTCGAAACTCAGTACTCTGTTGTGCAAATATTGATGAGATGACAAATATTTGTCATGTTATTGTTGGAGTTGGGTCACCGTGGAAATAAGAAGTAGTTAGTAAATCAACCTTTAAAAGCCAAACTTCCTCCAACGCGTCTTCGTTTTTTTGTACTCAAGAAGAAAAGGGTCAAATAAAGACTCAACAACTGATTAGAGGTCCGATATTTAGTTTCTTCCATTTCTGGAGTTCAGGAAGTACAAAGATAGATATCTGGGCGTCTTTTTCTTAATCTCACGAGAAAACTGCACTCGGGCGAGCACAGTCGAAAAATGCGCGCCATCTTTCAGCCCAGCTTCAGTTTTTAGAGGAGTTTTTTTATGTCAAGGGTAATGTAGGTTGAATCAGTCGTCCTCGCTACCTCCCACGGCACGGGTCCACGTCCAAGGGAAGGTCCTCCCCAGGTTAGTCATCGTCTGGATAAGTTGATTCCCGTCTGGTCCCCAAGACTGACACGCCAAGGCTGGCCTTCTCCGGCGGGCAGTCCCTCCGTCTCTCTCTCCGCTGGCATTCTTCTGTAATCTTGTCGGTGTGTGCGCGTGTATGTGCGTGTATGTATATGTCTGTGTGTGTGTATGTGTATGTGCATGTGCTCTGATCTCCAATTGTTCTGTCTTTTGGAATGTGTTTTTCTTTTGATCGCGTCTGTGTGAGTCCTCCAGTGCCCAATTTGGTATATTTCCCTCTACAGCCCATGTGGAGAATGTGCTTCGTCGTATTTGTCCATGAAGTGCTGTGAATGTGAGGGCAGCTCATGGAAATGCTATGTGTAGAGGTTATTTTAGATTCCATTAGTTTCTTCTTATTTTCGTTGTTCAACCTCTTCGTTTGGTGGCGAATAAAAACAACTTTTTACGCGTGAACAAACACTGATGGTCGAAGCACGGCAAAAAGACAGTGTTGCTCCTTCACCATCATCTTTATTTCTTCTTCAACCAAAAAACACTTTCTTCTTCGTGCATTACAGTAAATAAAGAATTGCGCCCTCTAACGTTGACACATTTCACTCCACAAATCAAAATAATTACAAAAGACAAAGAAATGTATAATTTCTTCTCACAAACATATAAATGGCAAAAAACAAATATTTGCAATCATTATCCATAAAAATATAAACATTTGTGAAATGGCGCTAACAACTCATATTCAGAGACACAAAAGACAAGGGCCCGGAAACCCTCAGTGTTGAGAGAACACTATATCGGCAAAGGTAGGCCCCGCATTGTCTCCCTATACATTGATGACGGCGCTGAAGAAAGCGGACACAGAGACCGTGACTGAACATGTCATCAGAGCTGAACAGATTATCACGGCACTGAGACGCGCGGGTGAAGCGCCGAGCGAAGGGTTGATGATGGCAATGATTATGAGAGGGCTACCGGAAAAATATAAGCCTTTCACGTTAATGGTGACGCACGGTGTTGTATCCTCTACTATTAATTCGGGTAAGGATGAATGAAGGCTCAGGTGTAGACGGATGACTTTTTAATTACAAGGAAGCAAAACAGGAAGACTTGAAGAGCTCTCATTTACATTGCTCAACCGCACGCGCTGCTTGATGACGTCACGCATAACCACGTGATTCAACACAGACCACAAATACATAACATCTCCTCCCCTCTTACATCAGAAGCAGTAAATTCCCTTTTTCAGTTTTTTTTCTTTAGACTCTTTAACTAGGTAAGAAAACACCAACAACTCAGAACATTTTTTTTTTTTTTCCAACACCTTTCTGACCTACAAATTCAAACGATCAGGTGCCTTCCTTTCCCGAGTAGGATAGCGACGTTCTAGCGCTACAGCAGTCTTTTCCATATGACTAGGTTCTAGTACTGGTGCGCTCTCTTCCACAGATTTATCTGAACCATGAACAACAGCAGGGCTAACGGAATTTGCCACAGGTAAAGGTACATTACAGGGTTCAGGTAAACATTCCTCAACATTTTTGTCACAATCGATATCACAGACAATTCAGGGGTGCTTGGAGACGCCCTTAAAAGTTGGTCCACATGGCGGCGCCAAACACCATCAGCTGACTGAACTGTGTAGGAGACAGGTCCTGTTTGGGCAATCACAGTAGCAGGAATCCACTTAGTTTTGCCTTGATAATTCCTTGCGAGCACTTTCTCTCCTGGTGTGAAAACTCTGTCTTTTGCGTGAATGTCCCGTTGCATTATTTGTTTCCTTTGACTTGCCCGAACAATGTCTTTCACTGCTGCAGGCTTAAGGAGATCCAAGTTGGTCCGTAGTTCTCTGTTGAACATCAGGCTGGCGGGTGATGTCTTGGTAGTTGAATGTGGAGTGGTCCGGTATTTGAGAAGAAACTCATGTAGTCTCTGGTGGAGCGTTCCTTGTCCTTGTGATGTTTTAAGTGCATTTTTTAGTGTTTGCACGAACCTCTCTGCTAACCCATTCGTTGCAGGGTGGTATGGAGCTGACTTGATGTGCTGTACTCCATTGACATGCAGAAAGTCTGACATTTCTTTTGACACAAGTTGAGGGCCATTATCTGAAACAAGTTGGGCAGGAGCACCAAATCTACTAAAGATTTCTCCCAATTCCTCAACTGTCTTTTCGGCAGTTGTGGATTTCATTATAGCCACCTCTGGCCACTTACTGTGTGCATCAACAGCAATCAGGAACATTCTGTCTTCAAATGGACCCGCAAAATCGATATGAATCCGATACCAAGGGTCCTGAGGAAAATCCCATGGATGGAGTGGTGCTGCTGGAGGATTGTTACGGGTTTTGTGACAGGATGGGCAACTCATGGCCATATGCTCGACTTCCTTGTTTAGCCCTGGCCACCAAAAGTAGCTTCTGGCCATCTCCTTCATTTTCACTATTCCACTGTGTCCCGCATGAAGCTGCTCCAACATTTTAGCACGCAGTGACTGTGGAATGATGACCCTCCTTCCCCACAGCAGACACCCGGACTGGACAGTAAGTTCCCACCTCCTATTACTGTAAGGTTTCAGTGTAGCACTATCACCTACTGAACGTCCATTCATGACCATGTCCATAACCACTGACAAGTCAGGGTCAGTATGTGTCGCCTTTTTCACTTGGGATGCAGTTATAGGCGCTCTTTCAACGCTCCTGAAGTAGAAGATGTCCACGGTGTTCGACTCATGTTTCGTGACAGGGAGTGGCAACCTTGAAAGTCCATCTGCGTTGCCATGAGAGACTGATTTCCGATACTTAATGTCGTAGGAGTGAGCCGACAACAGTAAAGCCCATCGCTGGAGACGCGAAGCTGCCAGAGATGGTATTCCTGTGCGTGGTCCCAAGATAGTTGTCAGAGGTCGATGATCTGTGAGCAGAGTAAACTTCCTTCCATATAAGTATTGGTGAAATTTTCTCACGCCAAAAACAATGCCCAGTGCTTCTCGTTCCAGTTGAGCATAGTTTGACTCTGCCTTGTTCAATGTCCTGGAGGCAAACGCAATAGGTCTGTCCTCACCATTTGGAAACACATGAGAGATGACAGCACCCACTCCATAGGGTGACGCGTCGCATGCCAGTTGGATTGGTAATGACGGATTGAAATGTGTTAACACCTTAGACGTGGTTAATGCATTTTTAGCATCATGAAATGCTTGTTGACATTCACTAGTACATTTCCATTTCTTGTCTTGACATAACAGTTCATGTAGCGGTCGTAGCAGTGAAGCTAAATTCGGTATGAACCTTCCATAATAATTCAACAATCCGAGAAAAGATCGCAGCTGACTCACGTTCTCAGGTGGCGGGGCGTCCACAATGGCTGTGATCTTTGAAGGTGACGTATGCAGGCCTTTCCCATCGATGACGTGCCCTAGATACTCCACAGATGGTTTCAGGAAGTCACATTTCTCCTTGCGAACTCTGAGTCCATAATCACGTAATCTTTGCAGTGTGGCATCCAAATTTTGAAGATGTTCTTCATCGGTTGCTCCGGTGCACAGTATGTCATCCAAATAACACTGTACACCACGTAATCCACTGAGAATTTGATCCATGGCACGCTGAAATATTGCTGGAGCCGATGTAATACCAAATGGCAGTCTGCAATACCTAAACAGTCCTTTTTGAGTGTTTATGGTTAGTATTTCACGTGACTCTTCCTCCACATGCATTTGCAGATATGCTTGGTTTAAGTCAATCTTACTGAACTTTTGTCCACCGCTCAGTCCAGCAAACAAATCATCAATCAGTGGGAGTGGATATTGCTCCGCACTCAACACCGGATTGACAGTCACTTTAAAATCTCCACATGTGCGTATTCCTCCATTCTTTTTGGGTACTGGCACAATGGGAGTTGCCCATTCACTTGTTGAAACAGGTTCCAGCACTCCACTTTTGACCAATGCTTCCAAGTCTGCCTCGACTTTGTCACGAATGGCATAAGGCACTGTTCTAGCCTTCATAAACACTGGTTTGCTTCCTTGCTTAATGTGGAGTTTCACTGTGATATTTTTCATGCTGCCCAACTCTGGTCGGAAAACCTCCTCATTCTTGTCAAGGATGGTTTGCAGTTGTAAATTCTCGTTTGACAACTGTCTGACTTCTTGCCAATCAAGACGTAATGCTTTCAGCCACACACGCCCCATGATTGGTGCAAAGTTTCCTCTCGTAACATACACTGGTAGCTTAGCAGTTTGACTGTTACACTCAACCGTTATATCGGTCATTCCTTTAATGTGCACTTTGTGTCCTGTATATGCCTTGAAAACAGTGTCAGAGGGGCGTAAAGGAACATGTTTCATGCACCGTTTGTAGATCTGATATGACACTAGTGATGCCTTGGACCCTGTGTCTATCTGCATTTTAACTGGATGCCCTTCTAGGTTAGTCTGAGCCCAATAGCAATCTGAGCTTTCATCTGCATTCATTATACGCACTGTGTTGACGTTCATTTCTTCATCAGAAGATGAGCTTTTGTCATTTTTTACAGTGTACACTTTTTTTTTATTTCTGAATTTGTCTTTTAAATCCCGTTTCTTACTCTTTTCCATAGTTTTTCTGTTCCGACATGCTCTTTCCACATGTCCTTTCTTGCCACATTGACGACAGTCCATTTCTTTACACCAGCAGGTAGATGCAAGATGACCTGTGTTACCACACCTATAGCACGGTCCCGGAGAGCTGCTCTGACTGCCGGCAACGTTGTGCACTCTTCCTGTAGCATTTAGTTGCTGAGCCTCTCTCTGGACGCCATTTCCATTGTAACACTGATGTTGATAGCCTTTTCCAGGGTCAGGTCACTTTCAGTCAGCAACTTTTTCTGTGCTGCTTCATTCCTTAATCCACACACTAGTCTGTCCCTTAGTGTGTCATTTAGCACCTCTTTGAACTCACAATGTTCAGCTAGCTTTCTCAAAGCTGCCACAAACATGGTTACGGACTCCCCCTCCTCTTGACAGCGCTTGTGAAATCTATATCTCTCGGCAATTACAAGAGGTTTTGGTGAAAAATGTCCAGTGAGAACACCCACTATCTCTTCATATGTTTTACTCCCCGGAGCAGCTGGTTGTACCAGACTACGAAGCAAAGTAAATGTCTTCGGGCCCATCACACTCAAAAACGTTGGTACTTTCCTTTCGTCCTCAATAGCATTAGCTTGAACGAAATAGCCAAAACGTTCCGTGTACGAGCTCCACTGCTCAACGTCCTCATCAAAGGGGCCAATACAGCCGATAACTCCCGCCATTCTGCGCCTGGTTAATCAGCCTGCCACTTACTTGACTGTCTTCCTCAAAACTTTTAATGTCCGCGGCTTCCAAAAACCTTGTGCCGCCACTTCTCCTCCGCACTCAGCGCAAAGTCCACCCCGAGAGAGAAAAAAAAAAAACGTCGCAGGTTCAGACGTCCTCGTCGCCACTTTTGTTGTATCCTCTACTATTAATTCGGGTAAGGATGAATGGAGGCTCAGGTGTAGACGGATGACTTTTTAATTACAACGAAGCAAAACAGGAAGACTTGAAGAGCTCTCATTTACATTGCTCAACCGCACGCGCTGCTTGATGACGTCACGCATAACCACGTGATTCAACACAGACCACAAATACATAACAATTAGAGTTCCGATATTTAGTTTCTTCAATTTCTGGAGTTCAGGAAATAGTACAATGACAGATATCTGGGGGGCTTTTTCTTAATCTCACGAGAAACTGCACTCGGGCGAGCACAGTCGAAAAATGCGCGCCATCTTTCAGCCCAGCTTCAGTTTTTATAGGAGTTTTTTTATGTCAAGGGTAATGTAGGTTGAATTGGTCGTCCTCGCTCCCTCCCACGGCACGGGTCCACGTCCGAGGGAAGGTCCTCCCCAGGTTAGTCATCGTCTGGATAGTTGATTCCCGTCTGGTCCCCAAGACTGACACGCCAAGGCTGGCCTTCTCCGGCGGGCCGTCCCTCCGTCTCTCTCTCCGCTGGCATTCTTCTGTAATCTTGTCGGTGTGTGCGTGTATGTGTAAATGCAAGTGTATGTGCAGGTGTAATTATATGTCTGTGTGTGCGCGTGTGTATGTGCATGTGCTCTAATCTCCAATTGTTCCGTCTTTCGGAATGTGTTTTTTTTATAGCGTCTGTGTGAGTCCTGCAGTGCCCAATTTGGTATGTTTGCATCTCGACAGCCAATGTGGAGAATGTGCTTCGTCGTATTTGACCATGAAGTGCTGTGAATGTGAATGCAAGTCATGGAAATGCTATGTGCGCAAAGTTGTTCCCACGACTGAGAATTTCAATAAAGTTCACACACTAAGTAGAATAAATTTAGCATATGAGAATAATATAAGAAATCAGTAAACATCAGGCCTAAAATCCCAGTCTTTCTTGTGACCAGTGCTTCTAGTTTCATTTGATAAATGCTTCTTGTTTCATCCATGTTAAAAATATTCAGTAAATATGAACCTGCTAACTTTAATAATCGACATTCTGTCCCGTATGTGTTCAAAATAATATCAGTAACTGTAATACAATCCTTCACCTTTTGCTGAACATTTGTTTATGCCAAATGATATCAGTGCAGAAAATAAACGCCAAAGAAAAACCAATAGTGGGGGGTGAACTCCATGTTTTTCCCAGGATAAAATTGGAACTGATTATTTAACATTTTACATTTTCTGGTTTTTATATCTTGTTCAAGCAATTCCTTACAGATACTTTTTCTGCGTTGAGCCTACTTATCAGTCAAGGTCGTGTTCTTTTGGCTTCACAAAGAATCCTCGAGTACAAGAAGCGAAAGTCACTTTCTTCAAAAGCAGGTGGCCACAATAAATAAAAACCTTACTTGCTCAATATTTTTCCATAACATTAAGATTGAACCCGCCAGGACATCGTGGACATTGCATATCGATGCGAAATAACCATCACAGAGGAATGTTGCTATATGATCGCAAAATTCCGGACGAACTGGCGAGGCCGCCCGGCTCACTGTGGTTTGTCATCGGGACCGGGAGGCGGCGCAGGCGACGCAGGGAGAGGAAGCAGAAGCGGGGCTGCAGGTTCGGTGTCTTGCTACGGCTGCAACGGCAGCCCCACAGGCAACCACTGCCGAGTCTCTACCAACGCCCCTCACTGTCGGACATCTACACCGCCCGGTACCTCAGAAGGGCTCTCAACATCGTTGTGCCGTTATAGCGAGGAACACCTTTCTTATATCAATGACTCTGCAGACGTGGCTGTTGTCAAAGCAGGTTTACTGATACTCAAAAGGGTAAAACTGTGAAAATCAGAAATGAAATACAATTACAAAATGTATAAACAAATTGTACATCACATTATGCTGTATATAAGCATCCTAGACACCATCTTAAGCACTCTCATGTTCGTGAGTAGCAAGCTACAAACAACACTGCTACGGGCCATTTGAAAATTACAGCCGGCAAATATACATCAAACCAAACAATTCCGCTTTTAAACACAAATGAATTATACGCACCGGCGATGCCTCGAAATAAAGACATGTGCGATCTCTCAGGACCGCAGAGAAACGTGCGTCGTTGTCGTCTATTTGCAATACGGCACGTCACTTCCGCATTGTAAAAAAAAAGGCACACTAGTTGTAGTTACCCGTAATTTCCTCTAGAGAGCACCAAAGGCATTTGAATATTTTCAAACAGTCTCAGAACACCGACACACAGAAACAAACACAACTTTTACTGCGTAACAGAACATTAATATTTCCCGATTTCATTATATAAGCAATCCAAAGTATAAAAAATATAATATAGCATGAAAAAAAATATTTGGTATATTTGACAAAATTATATTTTTTTCCGAAGTGAGATTCTGCTTAGCAACACATCCCAAACACTTGATAGAGCTCAACCTAGAAAGAGGTTTTAGCTAGTCAGAAATTTATTCAGAAAGCGAAATATTAAATGTATCTGAGGGGATATTTGAAGAGTTTGAGTTTTGTTCAATGGACCATATATATACGAGCCAGCCAAACAACGAGAAAACCAGCGCTGACTCCAGTCGCCATCAAGTTGCCAACTCCTGACATACAAAAACCTTTGAGAGAAACTGAGACTATTTGCGTTTCTCTTTCTTGTTCTTTTTATAGTTCAACTTCTAGTTCAGTTTTTCACCTTTTCACAGCGTAATGAAGGCCAGGTGAGCAAGTGGAACAAGTGATTTTATTGATGATTGTGGAACGCACAGATTTCATAAGCACCGTTTCTTCTCACACTTTTTCCATGAAGTACGATTAAAACGACAACTGAAAAGCATAATGTTAACAAATGTTATTCCAGGCAAAGGCAATTAATTTTTTTATTTACATGTTGGATGTAAACACCAAAACAAATCATCACTCAGACACAATGGTTCTTCTGGCACTGATCACATTGGCTTTGTGTCAATAAAAGAGCTTTGCAAAATTAAATTTCATCATATTTTATTGAAAATCACATTTACATCTTACCACAAAGAGTCGGTTCTTTCAATTTTTTTCCTTTTTTTAATCTTCAAGGATCGCTGCAATTCTCGCCAGCACAATTGTGTCTCTCAGCTCCCTGTTTAGTGAAGAATTTTTTAGAACAAACGCTGCAACTGAATGGCTTGTCTCCACTGTGTGTTCTTGTGTGGTTTCGTAAATGTGACTTTTGAGAGAAACTCTTGGCACAAACTGAGCAGGAAAAAGGTTTTTCTCCAGTGTGTGTTCTTGTGTGATCTTTTAAAATTGACTTTACATTAAAGCTTTTGCCACAAACTGAGCAGGAAAAAGGTTTTTCACCACTGTGTGTTCTTGTGTGTTCTGTTAAATATGTCTTTTTCGAGAAGCATTTTCCACAAACTGAGCAGGAAAAAGATTTTTCACCACTGTGTGTTGTTGTGTGGCTTGTTAAATGCGACTTACGCAGGAAGCTTTTGCCACAAACCGAGCAAGAAAAAGGTTTTTCACCACTGTGTGTTCTTGTGTGGCTTGTTAAATTAGACTTGTCAGAGAAACTCTTGCCACAAACTGAGCATGAAAAAGGTTTTTCTCCACTGTGCTTTCTTGTGTGATATGTTAAACCTGTCTTTTGAGAGAAGCATTTTCCACAAACAGAGTGTTCTTGTGTGAATTATTAAATGAGACCTTTGAGAGAAACTCTTGCCACAAACTGAGCAGGAAAAAGGTTTTTCTCCACTGTGTATTCTTCTATGTTTTGTTAAAGTTGATTTTAGAGAGAATCCTTTGCCACAAACTGAGCAGGAAAAAGGTTTTTCTCCACTGTGTGTTCTTGTATGTTGTGTTAAATTTGCCTTTCGAGAGAAGCATTTTCCACAAACTGAGCAAGAAAAAGGTTTTTCTCCACTGTGCGTTCTTGTGTGCCTTACTAAATTAGTCTTTCGAGAGAAGCTTTTGCCACAAACCGAGCAGGAAAAAGGTTTTTCACCACTGTGTGTTTTTTTGTGCCCTTTTAAAGACAACTTTGAAGTTATTGAGTCAGTGTGACATGCCCTTTCAGCTTTAGCTTGCCCATTATCATCATCATTAGTATCATCATCATCGTCATGAGCATCTGATAATGTGTCCTCATTATGTGCTTGTGATGGCCCCCAGTGGTCTGCATCACCTTCTGTTGTCACGTGATGACTTGAGCTGCTGCTTGTAGGCTCCGCCCCTCTGTTGTCCTCACTCTCATCCTTGTTTTCATCTTCAGTCTTTATAGGGAGAACGTTCACTGGTGACTTGTTGATCTCTTCCTCCTCCTCCTTTTTGATGTGAGTCAAGTCTGGCTCCTCTTTTACAGAACAGAGATCATTTTGTCTGACGTCTGCAGGACACAAAAAGACAAATTTGGTTTGGCCAAGTCAAAGGTCAGGCGGCGACTTTGTCTTATATTGTTTCTACCGTGCTACCTTGACTTGTGCCTGCCGAACACGAATCAATGCGTGCGACCCCGATTTGGACCGGACCATGGGGGCATTTCACAAAATTACGTCCTACGATGTAAACCTCCATTTTCTAGCAGCACAACAGTGATAAACGGGCATTTAAAAAGGAAGCACGTTGCGGCCGATGCCCTATTTCATTCCTGACATAGTCACAGACGTTTCTGGAAGCGAGCTGAAGTTAGCACACACAGGCTATTGTGTGCGTCTGATGGAACACCTGTTGTGTGACCCTAACATTGATGGGGGCCATCGCAACATAATATCATTGATAGAATAGGAATCGTTCAAGCGAAATATGTTTACAAGTATTTGTTTTTGCATTTAGAGATAGTTTGATCGTGGGTACTTTTTGCTTTCATGATAATCTGGATACCTAAAAGAATTCAAGGAGTCGCTATTTATTGTATGATTTACGTTTGTTTGTTTTTTTTACCCCAAATGACATTTATCCTGCGAGTAAGTTCCGACATTACCCTTTTTATTTTTATAAAATTTCTGTTTTGAAATAAATTTTAAAACAAAATTACGTTTGAAGAGTAAAAGTTCTTACACATAAGCATTAAGCAACAGCACTTTCTCTCTGACTTTCATGTTGACATATTTGAATAATGACTGTATATTTTAAAGTTATCCAATATGTATTCAAATTCGACGAAGATACACCAAAATATTATGAGTTCACTGAATTATTTTGTAACCGTAATGATGTATAACAGCCATAGGGTGTCAGTAATGAGTAACAAAGTAACACAACACCTCCCATTGATACATCATCATTATCATTTGCATAAATTATCAAGAACTTTGAGTTGCGGGGGAGATGCAAACCACCTGGGCCACAGGAACTTTATTACCAGGAACAAAATGTTCCTGGCCTTGTTGGTAGAAAAGGGGGTTGTGACGTTCTCCCTTTTTAAGCCCATAGTAAGCCAAAGATGCAGATGCATTCCTTGCAGCATGCGCTTTTTCACTGATGAGATCCGTGCAACCCTGGATGGATGCATTAAATGTATTTTAAATGTTTGGATGGGGTGAAACTACGCACATGTGCACAAAACAGTGCAGGGCCACCCGAGGTTCATTGACTCTCACCCGACGAAGCCAGTACAAAGTTAATAAATAAATAAATAAAACCATTACGTACTTGATTTTTTTTTTTAAAAACTTAATATTTTGTGTTTTATCCACTAAAATTGATCAACCGCCATTAATGTTTTCGCCGCAGTGTGCACATATTTTAGATTCAAACAGAATTCCTTCCGTAAGGAATTGCTTGAACAAGATATAAAAAACAGAAAATGTAAAATGTTAAATAATCAGTTCAAAGTTTATACCGGGAAAAACACGGATTTTACCCCCCACTATTGGTTATTCTTTGGCATTTATTTTCTGCACTGATTACATTTGACATAAACAATTGCTCAGCAGACCTGCAAGTAAAAGGTAATATTTAAAAATAAAGCGGCAATAACCTTGAACGATTTCCCCAAACAACTTAATGTTGTGATGCATATTTTTAACGATAGAAAGTCGTTCTTTACAAAGCAAATGAGAGTAAAACGGGTATAAACCTGCTTTGTGTGGCACAACACGAGGCTGGTTGCAAACTTCGTCCAGCAGTTGAAGATGTTGCTCGTTCTCTTCTTTTTTTTCCACAAAGTTCCTCTTTGTACTTGGGTGTCGTTTTTTCACACATTTTCAAATGATAATTGCAAAAAATCCGCACTTGATCTCTGCTTGACGATGAGTCATGTGCCTCTTTTCGTTAGCGGCTAGCTAGCTAACAAGGTAAGCTAACTACGCCGAAAAGCATCAACGCGCGAAAATGAGGTTATCGGGACACAAAGACTTAATGAATTATGTTGACGTCCTTTAGAGTAGCACTGGACATCCTGTGAAAAAATTACAGTCAGTATCACACTAAATCAGAAGAATTTAGCGGTGGTTGTTTTTGTTTCGGTGTGGACGGGTCGGTGGATGTGGTCGAGGCCCTTCGCAAGCTGCGCGCTTGCTTATGACGTCATGCTTTAAGCGCGTATTTTTCAAATATATTTCTTTGCCTCTGTCTTTCTTTTTACCCCTGGCTGTTCTATTTTAATATATATTTTATATCATATTTAAATTCGGTTGATAAAAAAACAAAACAAAATAACTAAATTAACGCCACATTGGCGAGTCAACTCCTACGTCACTTCCGCCTTTGCCCCGAGAAGCCGCTGCTGCAACAGCAGTGGGACGTTTACGTTTCTCCGACCGAACTTGCAACAATGCTGTGGTAATGTCTGCATATACTAGCAGTGCTTCTCAATTATTTCACGCCCGTCCCTACCAAGAAGAAAAAGATTCGCGCCCCCCCACCACCAATTTTTTTCTGTCTTTGTATATTGATGTTAGATTGTCAATAAAATATCCCTTAACTAAGCTAAATTGATAAGAAATATCATGTTGAGAACTATTATAGTAAGGATCTCGAAACTCAGTACTCTGTTTTGCAAATATTGATGAGAGGACAAATATTTGTCATGTCATTGATGGAGTTGGGTCACCGTGGAAATGAGAAGTAGTTAGTAAATCAACCTTTAAAAGCCAAACTTACTCCAACGCGTGTTTGTTTTTTGTACTCAAGAAGAATAGGGTCAAATAAAGACTCAACAACAACTGAATAGAGTTCCAATATTTAGTTTCTTCAATTTCTGGCGTTCAGGAAATAGTACAAAGATATCTGAGCGGCTTTTTCTTCATCTCACGAGAAAACTGCACTTGGGCGAGCACAGTCGACAAATGCGCACCATCTTTCAGCCCAGCTTCAGTTTTTAGAGGAGTTTTTTATGTCAAGGGTCATGTAGGTTGAATCGGTTGAATCGGTCGTCCTCGCTCCCTCCCACGGCACGGGTCCACGTCCAAGGGATGGTCCTTCCCAGGTTAGTCATCGTCTGGATAAGTTGATTCCCGTCTGGTCCCCAAGACTGGCACGCCAAGGCTGGCCTTCCCTGGCGGGCAGTCTCTCCGTCGCTCGCCTCGCTGGAATCTTGTCGGAGTGCATGTGTGTGCAGGTATACGTGTATGTGCAAGTGTGTCTGTGCGTGTGCTCCGATCTCCAATTGTTCTGTCTTTCGGAATGTGTTTTTGCGATAGCGTCTGTGTGAGTCCTCCAGTGCCCAATTTGGTATGTTTGCATCTTCTACAGCCAATGTAGAGAATGTGCTTCATCGTATTTGTCCATGAAGTGCTGTGAATGTGAATGCAAGTCATGGAAATGCTATGTGCGCAAATCTATTCTCACGATTGAGAATTTCAATAAAGTTCACACATTTAAACTAATTACTCTAAATTTAGCATATGAGAATAATATAATAAATCAGTAAACATCATGACTACAATCCCAGTCATTCTTGTGACCCGTGCTTCTAGTTTCTTTTGATAAATGCTTTTTGTTTAATCAATGTTTAACATATTCAGTAAAAATGAACCTGCTAAATTAAATAATTGACCTTCTGTCCTGTAAGTGTTTAAAATAATGCCAGAAATCATAATACAATCCTTCATTTACCATTGCAGTCGTCTTATCATTGCAGTACTTTTACCATTACAGCACTTTTATCATTGCAGTATTTTCTATCATTGCAGAATTTTTTATCATTGCAGCATTTTTATTAATTTCCCCTCTGTACCATAGACAGACATTCGGAGAGTTTCCTTACACTTGTATATTTTGTGGGATGTAAGCGTGTATATACATGGGGATTGTGTATATACGTATATACAGTATATATTTGCATGATTTTTATGAATGTCTGCTGCTAATGTTATACATTAACGGCCGCATTGCACCACCGCCTCTGTGTGATCTATACCTTTGCTGCTGTAACACTGCAAATGTCCCCATTGTGGGAATATGAAAGGACATCTTTATATTTATCTTTATCTTTAAAAACCTTGTGTTGGTGCTTCTTAAATAATTTTCCATAAGATTAAGATTGAACAAAATGGTGAAACAAAAATTTTAAAAGTAAATTTTGTAACAATTAAACTTTGAATACTAAATTATTCCTAAAACAGTTCAATAAATCTTATAATTAATTGTGAATTATTGTAGTTTAATGAATACTAAAACGAATAATGAAACATTAAAGTACTTAAATACCGAAATCATTTTCGAACACAATAACAGTTAAGTCATAGAACAGTGACATATTTTAATTTAAAATTCGCAATCACATCACAACCTGGTGAAAAACCCTGTAAAAAGGCAAATATGTTGACATCAAGTATCACTTTATCATGTCAACTGTTAATAATAGGGAAATAGATTTGGAATACTATCCAACCAACAACATGGTGTCAGATGTGAAAACAAAACCAGCAACAAAAGTCAAATTCAATACATCTCTCAAGTTCATATTTGGGAACTAAAATGTTACTTCATGTGCATACGGTTCAAATCGGACGTTTTTCCAATGTTTAGAAGAAGATAACGATGATTTGCATCGCAATGGCGACATCTGTCGGTGAGTTGGTGACAGTGCTCCACAAAGCCAGCAGCCAATCAAATCACAGCGGGGTGTGTCCTGTTCTTCCGCCTTCGTGACGAACAGGAAATCCTTTCTGTGCGACTTTGAAGAATTTGAAAATGCGTGAAAGAACGACACCCAAGTACAAAGAGGAACTTTGTGGAATAAAAGAAGAGAACGTGCAACATCTTCAACTGCTGGACGAAGTTTGCAACCAGCCTCGTGTTGTGCCACTCAAAGAAGGTTTGTACACGAGTGGGTTGATCTGAATCAGAATGACTTGACCAAACCAAATGTGTGTTTGTCTTTTTGTGTCCTACAGACGTCAGTGAAAACTATCTCCGTTTTGTGAAAGAGGAGCCAGACTTGACTCACATCAAAAAGGAGGAGGAGGAGGAGGAGATCAACAAGTCACCACTGAACTTTGTCCCTATAAAGACTGAAGATGAAAATAAGGATGAGAGTGCGGACAAGAGAGGGGCGGAGCCTCCAAGCAGCAGTTCAAGTCATCACGTGACAACAGATGGTGATGAAGACCATTGGGGGCCATCACAAGCACATAATGAGGACACATTATCACACTCTCCTGATGATGATGATGATGATAATGGGCAAGCTAAAGGTGAAAGGGCATGTCACACTGAATCATTAACTTCAAAGCTGTCTTTAAAACGGCACACAAGAAACCACGGTAAAGAAAAAACTATATTTTGCTCTATTTGTGGCAAAATTTTCCCTCGAAAGTTTCACTTGACAATTCACACAAGAACACACAGTGGAGAAACATCTTTTCGATGTCAGTTTGTGGCAAAAGCTTTTCTTTAAAGGCAAATTTAAAAACACATACACGATTACACACTGGAGAAAAACCTTTTTCATGCTCAGTTTGTGGAAAATGCTTCTCTCAAAAGACAAGTTTAATAGCACACACAAGAACACACAGTGGCGAAAAACCTTTTTCCTGCTCAGTTTGTGGCAAAAGCTTTTCTGGAAAGTCAAATTTAACAAGTCACATAAAAACACACACTGGAGAAAAAAACTTTTCCTGCTCAGTTTGTGGCAAAAGCTTTTCTGTAAAGTCAAATTTAACAAGTCACATAAAAATACACACTGGAGAAAAACATTTTTCATGCTCAGTTTGTGGCAAGAGTTTCTCTCAAAAGTCAAGTTTAACAAAACATATAAGAACGCACTGTGGAGAAAAAACCTTCGCCTGCTCAGTTTGTGCCAAAGGATTCTCTCTAAAATCAACTTTAACAAAACAGAAGAACACACAGTGGAGAAAAACCTTTTTCCTGCTTAGTTTGTGACAAGAGTTTCTCTCAAAAGTCGCATTTAACAAGCCATACAAGAACACACAGTGGAGACAAGCCATTCAGTTGCAGCATTTGTGCTAAAAAATTCTCCACTAAACAGTATGCGGAGAGTCACAATTGTGCTGGTGAGAATAGCAGCGATCCTTGAAGCTTTAAAGATAGACTACAAAAAAACTGAAGAAACTGACAGGTTTAACATATCACACAAGAAAGCACAGTGGAGAAAAACCTTTTTCATGCTCAGTTTGTGGCAAGAGTTTCTCTGACAAGTCTAATTTAACAAGCCACACAAGAACACACAGTGGTGAAAAATCTTTTTCCTGCTCAGTTTGTGGAAAATGCTTCTCGAAAAAGACATATTTAACAGAACACACAAGAACACACAGTGGTGAAAAACCTTTTTCCTGCTCAGTTTGTGGCAAAAATTTTAATGTAAAGTCAATTTTAAAAGATCACACAAGAACACACACTGGAGAAAAACCTTTTTCCTGCTCAGTTTGTGCCAAGAGTTTCTCTCAAAAGTCACATTTACGAAACCACACAAGAACACACAGTGGAGACAAGCCATTCAGTTGCAGCGTTTGTTCTAAAAAATTCTTCACTAAACAGGGAGCTGAGAGACACAATTGTGCTGGCGAGAATTGCAGCGATCCTTGAAGATTAAAAAAAGGAAAAAAATTGAAAGAACCGACTCTTTGTGGTAAGATGTAAATGTGATTTTGAATAAAATATGATAAATTTAATTTTGCAAAGCTCTTTTATTGACACTAGGCCAATGTGATCAGTGCCAGAAGAAGCAATGTGTCTGAGTGATGATGATTTGATTTGGTGTTTACATCAAACATGTAAATAAAATCAATTGCCTTTGCCTAGAACAACATTTGTTAACGTTATGCTTTTCAGTTGTCTTTTTAATCGTAGTTAATGGAAAAGGTGTGAGAAGAAACGGTGCTTATGAAATCGGTGCCTTCCACAATTATTAATAAAATCACTTGTTCCACTTGCTCAACTGGCCTTCATTACGCTGTGTGAAAAGGTGAAAAACAGAACTAGAAGTTGAACTATAAAAAGAACAAGAAAGAGAAACGCAAGTAGTCTCAGTTTCTCTCAAAGTTTTTGGAATGGCAGGAGTGTAGTCCAGCAAAAAGGCCACGATTCAGACTGATATCCAGATTTTCCTTTTTTATTTCTCCTTTTCCTCTGACGGCGTTCGGAAATTCCGGAGCCCCTTAGGGGACATGGAAGAAAAAACAACAACAACAAATCTTTGCTTTCCCTTGCAAAGATTGCGTTCCCTCGCAAACGCAAAGTTGTTTTTTTTGAGTGAATGTTCGTTTATTTATTTTTTTAATACGTGTTTATGTACTTCCGAGTCAGTTTGGCTCGCCTAGCCTCTGTTGCGCGGCTGTTTGAGAGACGACAGTACGTCAGATGCGGCAATAATCTTAGAGGGTGACTTGGAACGTTTCTTGCGGTCAAGAGATGTCCCTCACGGTGACATTCTGCACATGAAAAGCAACAAGGTACATACAATTCACTCTAACGCACATGTCAAATTCAAGGCCCGGGGGGCCAGATCTGGCCCGCAACCTCATTTTATGTGGCCCGCAAAGGGCAAATCATCTGCATCAACTTCCTGTTTCTACCATATTTTCTTCACTTTTAACAACACTGAGATATGAGATATTGCCATTTATTTGTTAGCAGTCCTCCCCTTTTAAAACAAATGGAAAAATTGTTGAACAATTACTTAGGAGCTTCTGATTTCAAAACTGGCTTTCCATTCAATTTATATGGGTTCACAGTCATACCGGCCCTCTGAGGGAAACCACAACTACGATGTGGCCCGTCCACAAAAATGAGTTTGACACCCCTGCTCTAACGAAATAACCTTAATAATAGCAATATGGGTCCCTACTGTTAATGTTTTTGCATAATACTAGTGTGCAAACTGTTTACCTTTTGAGTGGCAAGAAACGTATTGCTGTTCTATTTTCAATTTGTAGTTCATTTAAATCCTGTTATTGCATTCAAATTACTGTTAAGTGTAACGTTAAATATTTTTCTAAATGTTTTTTGTACAACGCAACTTTAGTTTCGTTATGAAGCAGCGTAGTTCGCACCCGGAAATGACGTCATCAAATCGGAAGTCGCGGAAGCAGGAAGTATAATAATAGGTCACCAATAAGAGAGAAATGTGATGATAATGAAGTCCAATCGAGCACAATCTGCATACATCTTTTGCCTTATCGAAGCCGGACCGAGATCTTACATTGTGGAAACAAAGCATGGACAAAGAGTGAGGAGGAACAGGAGTCTTCTGAAGGTTCCCGAGGACTGGAAGAAATCTTCTGATGCGGCTGAGGCTGCAAAGCAGGTGGATACATCGAAGGAGCACAGACCTCAACCACCAGCAATTTCTGGGATTACTGAACCTCCTCGAAGATCAACAAGAGTTAGACGACAACCGGACAGGCTGATTGAAAATGTTTAATGTTGTGTGATTGTTGCTAAAATTGTTGTAGAGCTGCTTGTTGTCATAAAAATGTGTGGATATTGATAAGAAGTGAAAATAATTTATAACAAAACAAAATAATAATAATAAACAATAATAATAATTAAAAAAAAGGCATAGGCATTCTTTAACGTTTGAAAGGGAGATGTAATGATAGCAGTTATATCATTGGCCACTAGTTAGCAGTATTGCCTGACGTGTGTTTTGGTTACCAGACGAACAAGTGTGTACGCACATAGACGAGAATGCAAGTCAATAAATAGACACAAGCTTGCAGCGTCACGTTGTCTGCATGACTTCTTAAGATAGAAGACGGAACATTACAGTAACCATTAAAAAAACGTAAAGTAACCATAAAATTATATTAAAAAAACGTATCGTCAACATACTAAAGCTGTTGCTTTATGGTATTTACAAAGAATTTTTGTTTAAAATCCCCCTCGCTCTTCTTTTTGTCATTTCTATATTATGTACGTATTAATAACTGTGTTTGGTTTGCTAATGTGAATAATGTTTTTTTTTGACAAAAAAACGTATGAGTAAATATTTATCATCTCATCAATATTTGCACAACAGTGTACTGAGTTTCGAGATCCTCACAATAGTAGTTCTCAAAATCATATTATTTCTTATGAATTTAGCTTAGTTAAGGGATATTTTATTGACAATCTAACATCAATATACAAATATATATATATGTATAGCGTTTTTGACCGAAAGTTGTTGCTATTGTACCTTATGACGCGCCGCTTTCGTTTCCTTCTTGAGGGATGCCGTTTCAAGGCTTATGTGGCTCATAAGCCACTTACATTGGCAATGTCGAAGGTCACTGAACCATGGTCGGCCCGCCAGCAACAGCACTTATCGGCCATTTCTGAGTTTACGACAGACATTGGGCACATGGCTGGTAAATGTAACCCTGTAGCTGATTGTCTATCGCGCGCGATCGTATGTCCAGTCCAGCTCGGGGTTGATTTTTCAGAAATGGCTGCCGACCAGTCCGATGATCATGACACCCGCAACCTCAAGACGGTGAGTATGGCTCTTAAACTTGAAGTAGTGATGCGTGGCGGCGGCCCTGCTGTCCTCTGTGTGGCAGACATTAGGACTATGCCTCTCACCCAGCAGGCATAGTTCTTGGGGGCGTGTTCATGAAAATGTTTTTTGGTGCAAATTTATGAT
Source organism: Idiotropiscis lumnitzeri (assembly GCF_059441095.1). NCBI lineage: Eukaryota > Metazoa > Chordata > Actinopteri > Syngnathiformes > Syngnathidae > Idiotropiscis > Idiotropiscis lumnitzeri. Next base: position 31,632,921 of record NC_142392.1, on the reverse strand, counting down.
TGTGCATTATTCTGTTGTTGCTAGTCTTCAAATAAATGCGAGTTTCCAGTCAGACGTGTGTGTTCATCCGACTGCCACATAGTAACCATAAATGAAAAAAAAATAAAAATGTCGCGTACACATACTAAAGCTGTTGCTTTGTAATTTATGTAGAATTTTTGTTTAAAATCGCCCTTGCTCTTCTTTTTGTCTTTTCTCTATTTTATACGTATTAATAACTGTGTTTGGTTTGTTAATGTTAATAAAGTTTTTTTAACATAAACAAATATTCGTAAATATTTATCATCTCATCAATATTTGGACAACAGAGTACTGAGTTTCGAGATGCTTGCGATAAACGTTCTCAAAATTGTATTTCTTGTCAATTTAGCTTAGTTAAGGGATATTTTATTGACAATCTAACATCAATATAAAAAGACAGAAAAAAATGGTGGTGGGGTGGCGCGAATCTTTTTTTTCTTGGTAGGGGCGGGCGTGAAATATTTGAGAAGCACTGCTAGTATATGCAGACATTATATTCATACTATCTTGCAGCCCAATTGAACCACAGCATTGTTGCAAGTTCGGTAGGAGAAACGTAACCTTCCCACTGCTGTTCCAGCAGCGGCTTCTCGGGGCATAGGCGGAAGTGACGTCGGAGCTGACTCGCCAATGTGGCGTTAATTTAGTTTTTTTTAATCAACCGAATTAAAATATTATATAAAATATATATTAAAATAGACCAGCCAGGGTTAAAAAAAAACACAGAGGCAAAGAAATATATTTAAAAAATACGTGCTTAAAGCATGACGTCATTAGCAAGCGCGCAGCTTCCGAAGGACTTCGACCACTGTATTACTAATAAAGCCAAGTTGATACATTTTAATATCTTACATAATATATATCCGGTTAATTCCTTAATTTCCAAATTTATTGATATTAGCAATATTTGCTCTTTCTGTGGGAATGAAACTGAAACAATATCTCATTTATTCTTTGACTGTATGATCACAAAGCAATTTTGGGCTGATTTAACGTTTCATTTCTTTAAACCATCTGAAACCCCCTGTGTTCTTAATCTGAAGGATATTGTTTGCGATTATAGTAATCCAAACGATAACAATTTTGCATACTTAATTAATTTAATCATTGTTGATGCAAATTTTTTTTATCCACAAACAGAAATTCTCAAGATCCTCTCCCAGATTTATGCCTTTCCTGATAGAGTTGAAATCCATATTTAATTCGATTAAATTAATTAACAACAAGAAAAGCAACAAGATATTGACATTTTTGAATGCCTTTTTCCTTTAAAAGCCTTAATTACATATCCAGAGACATTGTTCCTGTTTTACTGTGTATTTTTATTTTATAATATAATTTTTTTCTACATTCATTATCCTTTGTTGTGAATTCTATTTAAGGATGAAAAATGTATATGTTCGTTCAATACCTGAACTGATCTTGTGATACTGTAGTACTGTCTATTCAAAGTGTTCAATAAAGTTAAAAAAAAAAAAAAGGACTTCGACCACATGCACCGACCCGTCCACGCCGAAATAAAAACAAACACCGCTAAATTCTTCTGATTTAGTGTGGAACTGACTGTAATTTTCTCACAGGATTTCCAGTGCTGCTCTAAAGGACTACGACATAATTCATTAAGTCTTTGTGTCCCGATAACCTCATCTTCGCGCGTTGATGCTTTTCGGCGTAGTTAGCTTAGCTTGTTAGCTAGCTAGCCGCTAACGAAAAGAGGCACATGACTCATCGCCAAGCAGAGATCAAGTGCGGATTTTTTGGAATTATCATTTGAAAATGTGTGCAAGAACGACACCCAAGTACAAAGAGGAACTTTGTGGAATAAAAGAAGAGAACGAGCAACATCTTCAACTGCTGGACGAAGTTTGCAACTTGCCTCGTGTTGTGCCACTCAAAGCAGGTTTGTACACGTCTTACTCTCATTTGCTTTGTAAAGAACGACTTTCTATCGTTAAAAATATGCATCACAACATTAAGTTGTTTGGGGAAATGCGTTCAAGGTTATTGCCGTTTTATTTTTAAATATTGCTTGTCGGTTTGCTAAACATTTGTTTATTCCTAATAAAATCAGTGCAGAAAATAAATGCCAAAGAATAACCAATAGTGGGGGGTAAACTCCATGTTTTTTTAAAATAAAATTTGAACTGATTATTTTACATTTTCAATTTTCTGGTTTTTATATCTTGTTCAAGCAATTCCTTACGGAAGGAATTCTGCCTAACTCTACAAAATGGGCACACTGCGGCGAAAACATCAATGGCGGTTGATCAATTTTAGTGGATAAAACACAAAATATTAAGTTTTTAAAAAAAAAATCAAGTACATATTGGTCTTATTTGTTTATGAACTTTGTACTGGCTTGGTCGGGTGAGAGTCAAAGAACCTCGGGTGGCCCTGCACAGTTTTGTACACATGTGCGTCGTTTCACCTCATCCAAACATTTAAAATACGTTTAAGGCATCCATCCAAGGTTGCACGGATCTCATCGGTGAACAAGCGCATGCTGCAAGGAATGCATCTGCATCTTTGGCTTACAATGGGCTTAAAAAGGGAGAATGTCACAACCCCCTTTTCTACCAACAAGTCCAGGAGCATTTAGTTCCTGGTAATAAAGTTCCTGTGGCCCAGGTGGTTTGCATCTCCACCGCAACTCATAGTTCCTGGTAATTTTTGCAAATGAAAATGATGACGGAACAATGGGAGTTGTTGTTACTTTGTTACTCATTACTGACACCCTATGGCTGTTAAGCGTCATTGCAGTTACAAAATAATTCAGTGAACTCTTAAAATATTATGGTGTATCTTAGTCTAATTTTAATACATATTGGATAACTTTAAAATATACGTTATTCAAATATGTCAAAGTGAAAGTGTTGTTGCTTAATTTATGTGTAGGGATTTTGACTCTTCAAACGTTAATTTTGTTTTAAAATTTATTTAGAAACAAAAATTTTATAAAAAAGTAAAAAGGGGAATGTTGGAACGTACTAGCAGGCTAAATTTCATTTTGGGCAAAAAAAAAAACAAACAAAAAAAAAACCAAACGTAAATCATGCAATAAATAGCGACTATGATGCCAGGGCCCCTTTAATTCTTTTAGGGATCCAGATTATAATGAAAGCAAAAAGTACCCACGATGAAACTATCCATAAATGCAAAATGAAATACTTGGTAACATATTTCGCTTGAAGGATTTCTATTCTATCAATGACATTATGTTGCGATGGCCCCCAGTGGCCCCCATCAATATGTTAGGGTCCCACAACAGGTGTTCCATCAGACGCACACAATAGCCTGTGTGTGCTAACCTCAGCTCGCTTCCAGAAACGTCTGTGACTATGTCAGGAATGAAATCGGGCATCGGCCGCAAAGTGCTTCCTTTTTAAATGCTCGTTTATCACTGTTGTGCTGCTAGGAAAGGGAGGTTAACATCGTTGGCCGTAATTTTGTGAAATGCCCCCATGGTCTGGTCCAAATCGGGGTCACACGCATTGCATGCATCACAACATTAATGCGGCAGGCACAAGTCAAGGTAGCACGGTAGAAACAAAAGAAGACAAAGTCGATGCACGAGGTTTGACTTGACCAAACCAAATGTATGTTTGTCTTTTTGTGTCCGACAGAGGTCAGTGAAAACTATCTCCGTTTTGTGAAAGAGGAGCCAGACTTGACTCACATAAAAAAGGAGGAAGAGGAGGAGGAGATCAACAAGTCACCAGTGAAAGTTGTCCCAACAAAGACCGAAGATGTAAACAAGGATGAGAGTGAGGACAACAAAGGGGCGGAGCCGACAAGCAGCAGCTCAAGTCATCACGTGACAACAGAAGGTGATGAAGACCACTGGGGACCATCACAAGCACATAATGAGGACACATTATCAGACGCTCATGACAATGATGATGATGATGATGATGATGATGATGGGCAAGCTCAAGGTGAAAGGGCATGTCACACTGACTCATTCACTTCAAAGCCGTCTTTAAAAGGGCACAGAAAAACACACAGTGGTGAAAAACAGTTTTCTTGCTCGGTTTGTGGCAAAAGCTTCATGCATAAGTCAACGTTTACAATCCACACAAGAACACACACTGGAGAAAAACCTTTTTCCTGCTCAGTTTGTGGAAAATGCTTCTCTGAAAGGGGAAATTTAACAGAACACACAAGCACACACACTGGAGAAAAACCCTTTTCCTGCTCAGTTTGTGGCAAAAGCTTCTCTGGAAAGTCTAATTTAAGAAAACACGCAACAACACATAGTGGAGAAAAACCTTTTTCTTGCTCAGTTTGTGGTAAAAGATTTTCTCTAAAGTCCCGATTCACAGAACATACAAGAACACACACTGCAGAACCTCCTTCTTGCTTAGTTTGTGGTAAAAGCTTCTCCCAAAAGGCTCATTTAACAAGCCACACAAGAACACACAGTGGGGAAAAATCTTTTTCCTGCTCAGTTTGTGGCAGAAGCTTCTCTCATAAGTCAACTTTAACAAGGCACACAAGAACTCACAGTGGAGAAAAACCTTTTTCCTGCTCATTTTGTGGAAAATGCTTCTCTCAAAAGTCTTATTTAAGAAATCACACAAGAACACACAGTGGAGAAAAACCTTTTTCCTGCTCAGTTTGTGGAAAATGCTTCTCTGAAAAGTCACATTTACAAAGCCACACAAGAACACACAATGGAGACAAGCCATTCAGTTGCAGCGTTTGTGCTAAAAAATTCGCCACTAAACAGCATGCTGCGAGACACGATTGTGATGGTGAGAATATAGGGCTGGGCGATATGACCTAAAATCAATATTGCGATAAATTGAGCAATTTCACCTTGGTAATGATCGATGCACGATAAATTCCCCCCAAAATCAAAATAAATGCAGGAAATGCATATTAACTGTTTTTTTTTTTTTTTAACCAACTGGTACACATTACTTTCAATGAAAAATAATAGTACAAAAACCATTTGTATAAACATTCCAAATATCTTGCTTTGCATGATTTGAACAATGTCACAAAGAACAGGAGAAAAAGGGTAACTCTCACAAAATCTTTTTCTGCAAATCGATTGTGCCGAGATGCTGTCATGCCATTTGCAAAGGCCTAGATTTATGTAAAGGTATGTTGAAAACAATATAAATAATGCCATGTGCAAAGGAGCTAGTCGCCCGTAAACAAAATGCTCATTAGAATGGAAAAAAATGTCAATGCAATGCCAGTGCCAAATAAACAAGTGTGCTTCATTAGGAAAATGCCGTCTCGAGTACTCCGGTGCGCAGTCGTCACTTGTCATCTATGTAATGCACATTCAGGCTCAAACAGGGATCCATGTTGTGACCCGACCATAAGTCGGATGTGGATGCAAAATGCTTGACATGTGTCCGCTCCCGTCCCGATGTTGTCCAGATCGGGAAGTACGGTTTGCAACAAATATTTTCGTACCTCTCGTCGGCTACTTTCATGAGGCGTTTAAATCCTGTGCGCTCCACTGTAACAAGAGGAGCTCTATCTTTAGCTATGTGCTAGGCTATCGCGTCCACCACCGAGACATTCTCTCGAATGGTGTCGCCTCCGTTATGGGCTGTTGTCACTTGTCGAACCTTGCTTCTCACTTTGAACTTTTAGCACAAGCTCCAAGTCAACGGCATGGTTGTGTTGTGGGTGGTGAAAAAGAAAAGGTTGGACGCGCTGTTTCAGGTGCTGACGACGCACTTTGTAGTTCGTGTTCTTTTGCTCAAACATCGTCTTTTTGGAACCCAAAACATTTCTTAACGACAGATGTCGGAATTTCTTTTCGGGACAAGCGAGTCAGGAACAATTTCAACGAACATTACGTCGTCTTCAGCCGTGTCAGCTGCTTCTAGATTTGAATCGACAGCTACGACCGCGTCGTCAGTTTTCTTTCTTGTTCAGCTGGGTGGAGTCACGTGACTACAGCCGCTCAAGCCGTCTTTCAGGGGCATGAACATAGCTGCAGACAGAAAGGACTTCTTTTTTTTTTTTAAAACACCGAATTAACCGACATGGGCAAAATGATTTTATTAAATTTCGATCACGGTAAATTTTCGGTTTATTGCCCAGCCCTACGAGAATAGCAGCGATCCTTGAAGCTTAAAAAAAGACAAAAAAAAAACCTCCAGGAACCGACTCTTCGTGGTAAGATGTAAATGTGATTTAGAAAATATGATATATTGAATTTTCAAAGCTCTTTTATTGACACAAGGCCAATGTGATCAGTGCATTGTGTCTGAGTGATGATGATTTTTTTGTGTTTACATCAAACATTTAAATGAAATTAATTGCCTTTGCCTGGAACAACATTTGTTAACGTTATGCTTTTCAGTTGTCTTTTAAATCGTACCTAATGGAAAAGGTGTGAGAAGAAACGGTGCTTATGAAATCGGTATCTTCCACAATCATCAATAAAAACACTTGTTCCACTTGCTCAACTGGCCTTCATTACGCTGTGTGAAAAGGTGAAAAACTGAACTCAAAGTTGAACTATAAAAAGAACAAAAAGAGAAACGCAAATAGTCTCAGTTTCTCTCAAAGGTTTTGGTATGTCAGGAGTTGGCAACTTGATGGCGACTGGAGTCAGCGTTTATTTGTCACCACGGACGAGATGATTCGCATCACGCTGTTTGTTGCTGCTGCTGTCTGAATTGGACCCTGGAGGTCACCTGCCAGCATCCCTGAATTTCACCGGCGGATATTCAGCTATCCCACGTCTGACCCCAAATTGTTGTGGAATTTTCAGCAGTTAGGGAAGATCAATGAGATAGTCTGGAAAATAAATTGTCTTTTGAGTCAGTCTGCAGAGTGATCTCAGTGGGAGAAGTGCGTGGGAAGATACTGATGCACACAGGAAGATGAAGATTTATTTGACAGGAACTGTGTAATCTTAAAACAAAAAGATACTTTTTCTGCGTTGAGCCTACTTATCAGTCAAGGTCGTGTTGTTTTGGCTTCACAAAGAATCCTCTCGTACAAGAAGCGAAAGGCACTTTCTTCAAAAGCAGGTGGCCACAATAAATAGCAAAAACCTTACTTGCTAAATAATTTTCCATAATATTAAGATTGAACAAAATAGTGACACAAATATTGAAAAAGTAAATACAGTCACGAGTAAACATTGAATACTAAATTATTACTAAAACAGTTCAATGAATCTTGAAATAAATAATGAATCACCGTAGTTTAATGAATACTGAAACGAATAATGAAATATTTAAGTTATTTAAGTTATAAACATTGAAATCATTTTTTAAGACTCTAACATTTAGAGAATAAAACAGTGATGTATTTTAATTTAAAATTCGCAACCACGTCGCTGGCGAAAAACCCTGTAAAGAGGCAAATATGTTGACATAAAGTATCACTTTATCATGTCAACTGTTAATAATAGAGAAATACATTTGGAATACTGTCCAACCAACAACATGGTGTCAGATGTGAAAACAAAACCAGCAACAAAAGTAAAATTCAATACATCTCTCAAGTTCATATTTGGGAACTAAAATGTTTGTTCATGTGCATCTTAGGTTTTTCTCTATGTTTAGAAGAAGATAACAATGATTTGCATCGCAAATGGCGACATCTGTCGGTGAGTTGGTGACAGTGCTCCACACAGCCAGCAGCCAATCATATCACAGCGGGGTGTGTCCTGTTCTTCCGCTTTCGTGACGAACAGACTGCCATTTTCTCGAAGGAAAAAAACGACGCCATCTTTCATTCGTCTCGTCGAACAAAGAGAAGCTCACGAGTTATCGCCAAGCAAAGACCAAGTGCGGATTTGTTGAGATTGGCGTTTGAAAATGTGTGCTAGAACGACACCCAAGTACAAAGAGGAACTTTGTGAAATAAAAGAAGAGAACGAGCAACATCTTCAACTGCTGGACGAAGTTTGCAACCAGCTTCGTGTTGTGCCACACAAAGCAGGTTTGTACACGTTTTACTCTCATTTGCTTTGTAAAGAACGACTTTCTATCGTTAAAAATATGCATCACAACATTAAGTTGTTTGGGGGAATGCGTTCAAGGTTATTGCCGTTTTATTTTTAATTATTGCCTTTTACCTGCAGGTCTGCTGAACATTTGTTTATGCCAAACGAAATCAGTGCAGAAAATGGATGCCAAAGAATAACCAATAGTGGGGGGGTAAACTCCGTGTTTTTTTTCCCCATTTTAAAATTCGAACTGATTGTTTAACATTTTACATATTCCGGTATTTATATGTTGTTAAAGAAATTAAGTTTGTCATGTCATCATGTTTCAAAACTATGCTGACAGATGTCGTGTATTTTTATATCCACACTGATAAAAATTTTGGGGCTGATCTACTTAGAAAATGTAAGGTAACCTTTTGCATCACACATTTATGTTTATAAAGCAAGGACAGTGCTTGTTTCATCTACTTAATTTCTTGTGCATAAGAAATCGGTTTTGTAAAGTCTACTTAATTTTACAAGTCAAGTTAGTTTAAATTTTGCAAGTGAAGTCAACTTAATTCTGCAAGTTTGTTAACTACATTACTTCAGTAAATGCAACCTAACTATTCAAGTTAACTTGCTTGCAAAGTTAAGTAGACTTTACTTGCGAAAATAAAACTAACCTGACTTGCAAAGTTAAGTGGATTTTACTTGCAAATCTAATTTCTTCCACACAAGAAATGAAGTAGCCTTTACAAAACAATCCTTGCACTATCTACATAAAAATGTGATGCAAAAAGTTACCTTACATTTAGTAAGTAGATCAAGCACACCATTTTGTGTCATGCTGGGTCTACTTTAAATATTAAGTATGTGTCACCTGTTGGGCAATCATCCACTGATCACTCAAAATATGTTTCCAAGGCCAAGGGTCAACATGACTATGAATGAATTCCAACAACTGATTAATCAAATAATTGGTAACAATTAAATTATAAACTATTTTTGTAAAGGACAAACAGGCAATCATTAGTTGCGGCCCCAACACTACATATGAACAACATGTGTCAAACCATGCATGTATAATTTTGTGACTTAATTCAAAACAAAACTTGGAATTTCTTGAGTTTATAGAAGCATATTTATTTGACAAGAAAATATTTTTTGTTATGAACAGTGAGGGTGAAGGTAAGACGTGGCAAAGTTAAATACATTGAAAGGACATGTTCATTCATAATAGATGTTTGTCTCAAAAATTAACTCACCTAATATCCGTTCATCTAACACCAACCAAACATCCATTCTATGCTTGTGGACGTTTTTATTAAATTCTGTTAAAAATAATTATAATTTTGTCACCATTTAAATAGCGAAATCTAAGATCATAAAAGAATGAATGCATGTTCCGTGGAATCTGATTTGTCAACACGGAAAAACCCTGAGTGATGAAAACGTGAACTTATGGTTAAGGAACAGGTCTCTTTGACGGCAAAAGTCTGACTATGGTAAACAATTGATAATTAGACCTCAATGAAGTGATTGTGCAGTTGAAAAAGTTCATATATTGACTGTGCAAAGCTAAAGTGAGAAACTAGGATTAACTCTTTGGCAAACACGAGAACGTATTCAGTCTCGAGGAAGACTGAACGCAGTAAAATTGCAATAAGAAGAACAATAAACCAGCCCAGAGTGTTACAATGTCCTGGAAACAAAAGTTTGGGATTGCCCCTGAGGGTGAAATTCCTCTCTGAACTCCTCCTTTGTGCCCCCGGCAGCAACTCATGAAACAGGGAAACTGATAAAAGATACAATTTTGTTGAAACAGAACATGCAAGGTTAAAGGTCATGCAAAACGAAAAAAAAAAACATCTAATGTTCCGTACTTCAGTTTGGCGACGGATGTACAAGGGTAATTCAATTAATGAAACGACATTTTGAGATGGAAATGACAGGAATATGATGAATTATCATGTTATGAGGGGACTTTTCATATACAGTTAATTAATATAAATTAAATTAGAAATTTTTAGTCTGCGGATATTCCACTTCAAATTATACTGACTCATTGGTTGAGGAAAACGGGGTTATATTAGTTCAGTGGTTCTCGATTATTTCCTGTCACGCCCCCCCATACCAAGAAGAAAATAAATTTGCGCCCCCCCCACTACAGTTTTTTTACATTTCGTACTCATGTACATGTTCTTTGTATATTAATGTTGGATTGTCAATAAAATATCCCTTAACAAAGATAAATTGATTAAAAAAAATATCATTTTGAGAACGACTATTGTGAGGCTCTCGAAACTCAGCACTCTGTGGTGCGAATATTGATGGGATGATAAATATTTACTATACGTTTTTGTTTAGTTTTTTTTACTTTATTAACATGAACAAACCAAACAGTTATTAATACGTACATAATATAGAAAAGACAAAAAGAGCCAGGGGGATTTCAAACAAAAATTCTATATAAATAACATAAAGCACCAGTTTGAATATGTTGACTATACATTTTTTTTTATTTTTATAATCCGTTTGACGTCAAACGGCTTCGTTGTGATGACGTCAGCCATTTCCGTGTTCCAGCCTGAGAGCGTCTGCTAAATTGCTCACGTAGCCATCGTCTTATTTTGTTTGGATACGTAATGGTTGCAATACAACATTTCTGTTCATAGCTGCTGGCTCTCCGCCCGAACGCGGTTTGAGTCAGACTTCTTTTCAAAGTCGAGCGTCCATCGAAGCAATTCATTTTAGCGATTAGCGCGCTTAGCGCCTCCTTGCTCGCTCTGCTGCGGCGCAAGATAGCTTGGCGCGGGGCATTTAAGGAGCGGCGAAAGAAATCACTTCCGGGTCAACGAGCGATGGGGCGACGTTTTTTTTTTTTTAATCAGTACTGCGTGACAGGGCAACACATTTTTTTAAAAACCAGTACTGCGTGAACTCGGGGCACAAACAAAATTGACGAGCTCAAACTTGTTGCCTGAGATCGAATTTTTTGGTCCCAAAACCATGCAAATCATGTTCCCCAGGGTCCCACGCGCCCCCCTCAGCATCGCACCGCGCCCCACTATTTGAGAATCACTGTATTAGTTGGTTAAAAAAGAGGAGCTAAATTATAGTTGACGTGTTCATGGGGATTGAATATGAATCATAAACAGAAGACAAAACCAATTGGCATTTGTAAAATATATGTAAAATATTAAGTTTGTGAGCTCTTATGGGAGACGGGGCGAGACGTGAATGGATTGAAGCTTCCGCCAGTGACCCGTCCAATAGTGTCACCACCACACAGCTGTGCCGAGTGGCCGTCCTCGAGGGCGTGCGCCTCCCAGTTACTGACATCAAGCGTAACAGTCCGTCAATGAGAAACTGCTAATCAGAATGAGTAGAACCCCCGTTTTTGCATCGATGAAAGAAAATATTGTATTGGATGTAGAAAACGAATTGTTACACTCGCGGGTTCAAGGGGCCAAGAGTGCTAATTCACAGGGAAAGGAAAAAAGAATATGGGAAAAAAAATAAAATAAAAGCGGGGGGAAGCAGCTAATGCAGCATCCGACGCATGCAGCTCCCATTGCGTCTGCTCTTTCCGTTTCCGCTGCTCCTTGGCCAGGTTCTGGTGACGCAGTGCCACAGCAGGATTGTTGTCCGCACCTGCCGGTCAACAAGGTCACGTAACAGAAGTAGGGTGGTTATAGACATGGGTTGTGAGTGGGACGTGCTCTTGCTGTGGGGTCACTGGGTGATGAGCGGTCCAAACCGAGCCACTTCCTGAAATGTGCCATCCTGTGGTCCAGCGCCACGCCAGTCACAAAGAGGTCCACTAGCACAGGGGCGCCATCGCTAGCCCCTCCTCCGACAACGCTTCTATGGCTTCCAAACGCACACTTGACGCACGATTGATGGACAACAGTTTATGATGGTGGAACAAGATATTCCACGCTTTGCAAGCTTCTTCTGCATATCCCAATGAGCAACAATACTGTCAGGCTTGTAGAACTCTTGAGATTGGCTGAGTCACTGCCAAGGACCGAACCCGCACCTGTGAAACACTGGAATTCGAGTGGGACTGAATTTCCAGAAGGGACTGAATATGACTGTGCGCTTCCGCCGGGGGAAGCATATGTTGTCCTCCGTTCCAGTCGACTGGGCAGCTCTGAGACCAGGGTCTCCATCCTCCCGCAGCTGGTACGTCCTGTTCCTGCTCTGGTCTGCGCGGTGCAGCCGCCTCCACCCATTCAAACTACCAATTGGTCCTTTGCATTGAACACTGAGTTCTGATTATTTGGTTTGTCAGGATGCATTCACCCAATTCCGAGGGTCAGAAGTGCATCTTGCATTAGGATTGTGTATTTGTGATGTCTACCGGTGCTGCCTCGCATGTGTGCCTTGCCCCAGAGCAGAGGAAACGCTATGAATTGTCTCTGTTCGCGGAGCCACAAATCACATTAACTATCGGTGCGCATCATCATACTAAAGATTTCGGCCCATTGGTGAAGACTTTTGGCAGAGTTAATTTCAGATGTAAAATACCCCATGTCACGAGCAGGGTGTGGTGTTTCAGCACCCATTCCGAATTCTTCTGTGACGGAACATTTTCCGAATTTCTTGACAGTATGGTAGACAGTGAATGGGTCACTCTGAAGCGAAATCTGTTTGCGTCTCTGCCAGAGGGGTTGTGGACCCGGGGTCTGACTGATGTTGTGCTCTGCTCCACTGCTTCTCCAATTTGTTTTTGCGATATCTGCGAAAGTTTTTATATTATTGTGAAAGAAATTAAGTTTGTCATGTCATCATGTTTCAAAACTATGCTTACAGGTTAATAGAAGGTCACAAAAACATGGACCTCTTAAACAGGAAAACGTTAGTTCAGTGGTAACAGGGTTGTGTCTATGCTGGCAGTTTAGCAGGAAGCCACAAAAACAGATGCACGCCTTGAACCGTGTTTGACAGGAAACCGTTTAGCTCGCATTGAACAGAAGTGTGACCCTAACATGTCTTGTAAGCTGAAACCGTTCGAACAACAGGAAGAGTGTGGACGGGTGGTATAAAGTCAAAGTGTTCATGTTTTTCCATTATTTATGAGTTGACATATACAAATTGCTATGCTGTGCTTCAATAAAACGCCGCACAGCAGCGGGAAAGCTTTTCTCTTTGGCGGACTGCTCCTTGCAAGTGACAAAGACAATCTTGGTTGGGTGATTCATTTATGAAGGCTTGTCTCGTTTTTGACAATAACTTCTCTGACATATCTTGTTCAAGCAATTCCTTCTGGAATGATTCAAACTGACTCTAAAAACTGTGCACACTGCGGCAAAAAGATCAATGGCGGTTGTTGAATTTTAGTGGATAAAGCACAAAGGATTATTTTTTTTTAATAAATCAAGTACGTATTGGTCTTATTTATGAAATTTTTACTGGCTCGGTCAATGAACCTCCGGTGGCTCTGCACTGTTTTGTGCACATGTGCGTAGTTTCACCCCATCCAAACATTTAAAATACATTTAATGCATCCATCCAGAGTTGCACGGATCTCATCAGTGAACAAGCGCATGCTCTAAGGAATGCATCTGCATCTTTGGCTTACTATGGGCTGAAAAAGGGAGAACGTCACAACCCCCTTTTCTACCAACAAGGCCAGGAACATTTAGTTCCTGGTAATAAAGTTCCTGTGGCCCAGGTGGTTTGCATCTCCCCCGCAACTCATTTTGCAAATGACAATGATGACGGAACAATGGGAGGTGTTGTGTTACTTTGTTACTCATTACTGACACCGTCTGGCTGTTATACATCATTGCAGGTACAAAATAATTCAGTGAACTCATAATATTTTGGTGTATCTTCGTCAAATTTGAATACATATCGGATAACTTTAAAATATACAGTCATTATTCAAATATGTCAACACGAAAGTCAGAGTGAAAGTGTTGTTGCTTAATGCTTATGTGTAAGAACTTTTACTCTTCAAACGTAATTTTGTTTTAAAATTTATTTCAAAACAGAAATTTTATAAAAATATAAAGGCTAATGTCGGAACTTACTCGCAGGATAAATGTCATTTTGGGTAAAAAAAAACCCAAACGTAAATCATACAATAAATAGTGAATCTGATTCCAGGGCCCCTTTAATTCTTTTAGGGATCCAGATTATAATGGAAGCAAAAATACCCACGATGAAACTATCTCCAAATGCAAAATGAAATACTTGTAAACATATTTCGCTTGAAGGATTCCTATTTTATCAATGACATTATGTTGCGATGGCCCCCAGTGGCCACCATAAATAAGTTAGGGTCCCACAACAGGTGTTCCATCAGACGCACACTGTAGTGGCAACTCTTTGGGGTTTACTTGCCACTGTAGGAGCAGGTGAGTAATGACTAGCCTGACGCGACGAAACTTCCAATCGACCAGCGTCGGTGGTGTGGCTGTCACAGTTCGCTGATCAGCGTCGTTGTTGGTTGTCGTGCATTGATGTCGCTGGTTGTCGTCGGTCAGAAAACTTTGTCACCTTAAACCCGACCTTCTGAATGTCCGTTTTAGACACGTCACATGACTACAATTTATACGGCATGTCACATGACCACCCTCTCACGTGTGGCTTGTTAGGCAATCAATATCAATAATGTTTAAATAATAATAATGAATTCCAAATTAGAAACAATCCTCAATATGGCTCTTACAGCTGGATTTATGTGTGGTCCTGCAGGAGGTGTTAGAGTGACGCCAGGGAGCAATTTGACCTTATTATACTTAGTTTTCCAAGTTAAAGTACCCTTATGTAGCATGCCTTGAGCATGATGTAGGTTTTAGACAATTAGGTTTCCCAAATTTTAGACAATGGATTCATATAAAAGGTTGGAATGGGATTTTTGGTGACATGCTGGCGTCGTTTTTGCTTTATCAGGACAAGATTGCCTCGAGGGGGGAAATATGTAGTGTATTTTTATATTCACTCTGATGAACATTTTATTAATTCTCTTAAATAACTATGAGGGAATTGGAGACTAAAGAAGTGACCAGTCTTTGTGTTGAAATTCCATTGTAAACGAGATACTGTCCAAAAGGCTTGAAAAGCTCTAGGTGTGGAGCACTCGAGGTGATAGAAGCAGTCAGGATGGCACCAGAAGGTCACTTGAAATAGCAACCACATCTGCTCTCGCCGTAGGGGGATTTGGGGGCAAAATCGTACAATGACAATGCATATGCAACAAAGTAAAGTTAGACATTCATGTCCGGTGTGGCCATTCCCAATAAGAAGGAAAGGGAGGAGACACCCTTTCCCTTTCTCTTTTTTGGGGAGACTTCTTTTGACATCAGCATGTGACGAGAATAAAATCTCTTTCGAACCAAAATGGCGGTGTCAGGGAGGTTCTTTCCATCACCAAATCTGTCATGCTTGGCGACCTGTCCGGAGGGAAGCTGAGCCAGACCCACACATCAACAACAAAATATACCACACAGGTTAATAGAAGGTCACAAAAACATGGAGTTCTTAAACAGGAAAACGTGAGTTCAGTGGTAAAAGAGTTGTGTCTATGCTGGCAGTTTAGCAGGAAGCCACAAAAACAGATGCACGTCTTGAACCGTGTTTGACAGGAAACCGTTTAGCTCGCATTGAACAGAAGTGTGACCCAAACATGTCTTGTAAGCTGCAACCGTTCGAACAACAGGAAGTGTGTGGACGGGTGTGATAAAGTCGAAGTGTTCATGTTTTTCCGTTCTTAATGAGTTTGCATATTCAAAATGCTTTGCTGTGCTTCAATAAAACGCCGCACAGCAGCGGGAAAGCTTTTCTCTTTGGCGGACTGCTCCTCGCAAGTGACAAAGACAATCTTGGCTGGGTGATTCATTTGTGCAGGCTTGTCTTGATTTTTTACCAAAAAATATCTGACACATCATGTTCAAGCAATTCCTTATGGAATGATTCAACCTGACTCTAAACACTGTGCACACTGCGGCAAAAGTATCAATGGCGGTTGAATTTTAGTGGATAAAACCAAAGGGTTAAGTTTTTAAAAAAACCAAGTACGTATTGGTCTTATTTATGAACTTTGTACTGGCTTACAATTGGCTTAAAAAGGGAGAACGTCACAACCCCCTTTTCTACCCACAAGCCTGGGAACATTTAGTTCTATCTCTAAATGCAAAATGAAATACTTGAAAACATATTTCACTTGAAGGATTCCTATATTATCGATGACATTATGTTGCGATGGCCCCCAGTGGTCTGCATCAATAAGTTAGGGTCCCACAACAGGTGTTCCATCAGACGCACACAATAGCCTGTGTGTGCTAACTTCAGCTCGCTTCCAGAAACGTCTGTGACTAATTCAGGAATGAAATCGGGCATCAGCCGCAACGTGCTTCCTTTTTAAATGCTCTTTTATCACTGTTGTGCTGCGAGGAAAGGGAGGTTTACATCGTAGGACGTAATTTTGTGAAATGCCCCCATGGTCTGGTCCAAATCGGGGTCACACGCATTGCTCCGTATGCGGCAGGCACAAGTCAAGGTAGCACGGTAGAAACAATATAAGACAAAGTCGCCGCCTGAGCTTTGACTTGAACAAACCAAATTTGTCTTTTTGTGTCCTGCAGACGTCAGACAAAATGATCTCCGTTCTGTGAAAGAGGAGCCAGACTTGACTCACATCAAAAAGGAGGAGGAGGAGGAGGAGATCAACAAGTCACCAGTGAACGTTCTCCCTATAAAGACTGCAGATGAAAACAAGGATGAGAGTGAGGACAACAGAGGGGCGGAGCCTCCAAGCAGCAGCTCAAGTCATCACGTAACAACAGAAGGTGATAAAGACCACTGGGGGCCATCACAAGCACATAATGAGGACACATTATCAGACGCTCATGACGATGATGATGATGATGATGATGATGATGGGCAAGCCAAAGGTGAAAGGGCATGTCACACTGACAGTTGGGTATGTTCTCAGTGTGGGAAATCAACAACTTCAAAGTTGTCTTTGAAACGGCACACAAGAACACACGGAGAAAAACCTTTTTCATGCTCAGTTTGTGGAAAATGCTTCTCTGAAAAGTCACATTTGCAAATCCACACAAGAACACACAGTGGAGAAAAACCTTTTTCCTGCTCAGTTTGTGACAAGAGTTTCTCTCAAAAGCCAAGTTTAACATATCACACAAGAACGCACAGTGGAGAAAAACCTTTTTCCTGCTCAGTTTGTGGCAAAAGCTTCTCTCAAAAGACTCATTTAGTAAGGCACACAAGAACACACAGTGGAGAGAAACCCTTTTCATGCTCAGTTTGTGGCAAATGCTTCTCTCGAAAGTCTCATTTAGTAAGGCACACAAGAACCCACAGTGGAGAAAAACCTTTTTCTTGCTCGGTTTGTGGCAAAAGCTTCTCTGGAAAGTTTGATTTAACGATCCACACAAGAACGCACAGTGGAGAAAAACCTTATTCATGCTCAGTTTGTGGAAAATGCTTCTCTCGAAAGTTTCATTTAACGATCCACACAAGAACACACAGTCAAGAAAAACCTTTTTCCTGTTCAGTTTGTGGTAGACGCTTCTCTGTAAAGTCAAATTTAACTTGTCACACAAGAACACACACTGGAGAAAACCCTTTTTCTTGCTCAGTTTGTGCCAAGAGTTTCTCTCAAAAGTGGCATTTACAAAGCCACACCAGAACACACAATGGAGACAAGCCATTCAGTTGCAGCGTTTGTGCTAAAAAATTCTTCACTAAACAGGGAGCTGAGAGACACAATTGTGCTGGTGAGAAAAGCAGCGATCCTTGAAGCTTAAAAAAGGACAAAAAAAACTGAAGGAACTGACTCTTTGTGGTAAGATGTAAATGTGATTTTGAATAAATTATGATGTATTGAATTTTGCAAAGCTTTGTTATTGACACTAAGCCAATGTGATCAGTGCCAGAAGAAGCAATGTGTCTGAGTGATGTTTTTTTTGTGTTGACATCAAACATTATAAATGAAATTAATTGCCTTTGCCTGGAACAACATTTGTTAACGTTATGCTTTTCAGTTGTCTTTTTAATCGTACCTAATGGAAAAGGTGTGAGGAGAAACGGTGCTTATGCAATCGGTGCCTTCCACAATCATCAATAAAATCACTTGTTCCACTTGCTCAACTGGCCTTCATTATGCTGTGTGAAAAGGTGAAAAACAGATGTAGAAGTTGAACTATAAAAAGAACAAGAAAGAAACGCAAATAGTCTCAGTTTCTCTCAAAGGTTTTGGAATGTCAGGAGTTGGCAACTTGATGGCGACTGGAGTCAGCGCTGGTTTTCTCGCTGTGTTTGGCTGGCTCGTATATGTATGGTCCATTGAACAAAACTCAAACTCTTCAAATATCCCCTCAGATACATTTAATAATTACGGTTTCTGAATAAATTTCTGACTGCCCAAATACACTTTCTAGGTTGAGCTCTATCAAGCGTTTGGGGTTTGTTGCTAAGCAGAATCTCACTTCGAAAGAAAATATCATTTTGTCAAATATACCCAAATTTTTTTTTCATGCTATATTATATTTTTTATACGTTGGATTAGTTATATAATGAAATGGGGAAATATTAAAATTGGCAACCACAGACTTAGTTCAATTCATAAGAAATATAGAAACATTTTATAAATATTGAACTCATTGAGAAGAGTCCTAATCTTGAAATAAATATTGAAATATAAAAAATACTCATGTATTAAATTAATTCAATAACCCGACCCCGGATGAGCGGCACAAAATGCCTGGATGGATGGAATAATTTAAATTGCACACATATTCAAATGAACAAATATGTTAAGAAATGATCAAGAGTGAAATAAAAAGGTTTAAATTTATATTGATATAATTTTGCATATTAAAATAATTGAATAAATATTGTATTATTACAGAAGCAAGCTTAAATATACATTGAAATATATTTTTTTAAATAGTGTATTTTTAAATGGCCTAATATAGATATAGGAAGTAATTCTCTTTATGAAACTATGAAGGGACTGGAGCTCACAGAAGTGACCAGTCTTGGTTCTGAAGTTCAGATGTAACCAGATACTGCCCTGAGAGAAAATAGGCCTGAGCATTGTTTATGGTGGGGGCAATTCTCTCGCCGGGTCAGTGACCTTCCAGGGGATGGAAGTATTTTAAGGTGGTCACGAGTAGACTGGTCGTATCAACGGGGAGACGCATCTGCTCTCCCTCTGGGGGACTTTTGGAGGGAAATCCTGAAGACTAGCGGGATGGGAATGCATATGCAACAAGTCAAGTCAATTTTATTTGCATAGCTCTTAATCACAGACAGTCTCAAAGGGCTTTAGATAACCACAATCGACATCCACTGATCTTAACCCCCAGGAGGGCAAGGAAAAACTCACAAGACCTCATTCGGGGAAAAGTGAGAAACCTTGAGAAGGGACCACAGATGGGGGAATCCCCCTTCCAGGATGACCAGGCTGCAATGGATGCCAACTGGGCAACATTTGACACATACAATGATGCTATGCAATAATAGATGAGATAATATAAGAGTCAATTGAATGAAGTGCTGCAGGAAGATGACTTCAGTGGAGTGGGTCCTCATCCAGGGCCGTAATATCCATGGCAGCATATCCGAAGATGAGCCTTCGATCTTGTACCGGTCAGTTGGTGTAAATTCAGTACAGCCACTTCCAAGTGAATCGCCATCACCTAATTCGGGGAATTGGGAACAGAAAAGAAAGAACAGAAATAGTAAACAGGCCAACAAGTAGTTCAATGAAGTGCTGAAATATAAGGAAATCAGAAAAGGCGCTGCATGAAGACGACTTCGTCAGAGCAGGTCCCTTCCCGGTTCGTCAGTGCCGTAATCTTCAAAGCATGTCCCCATCACCTAATTCCCAAGCAGGGGATGGAGGGGGCAGAAAAGAGAAGAAGCGGCAGTAAACAGGCCAACAAATAATTAAATTAGATGCTAAAGTATATAAATAAATGGATCAAATGTCGCGCTGCAGGAAGACGACATCACTGGAACAGGTGCATGCCCAGTTGGTCAATGCCTTAAACTTCCTAGTGGGTCACCGTCACCTAATCCCCCAGCCGGGGGAAAAGGGGGCAGAAAAGAAAACAAAAGAAAAAAAAGCGGCAGTAAACAGGCCAACAAATATTTCAGCTAAATGCACAAGAGTATAAATGCGTCTTTAATAGTGTTTTGAACATTTCTACTGAGGTGGCGCCTCTAATATCTGAGGGTAGTGCATTCCAAAGCATTGGTGCCCGAATAGAGAACGCTCTAGAACCTGCGGACTTCTTTTTGGCTCGCGGTATCACTAAAAGACCAGCATTTTGTGAGCGAAGGTTTCGGGACGGAACATATGGTACCACGAGGTCAACGAGATAGGAAGGTGCTAAGCCGTGCAATATTTTAAAAGTAAGTAGCAGAACTTTAAAATCACAACTTCCGAGGACCAGAAGCCAATGCAAATTGGCTAGTATCGGGGTAATATGATCAAACTTTCTCGTCTTAGTTAAGAGTCTAGCTGCTGCATTTTGAACTAACTGCAGACTTTTAATACTCGACATGGGGAGACCCGAGAGCAAAGCGTTACAATAGTCGAGGCGAGACGTAACAAACGCATGGATTAAGATTTCCGCGTCACACGTTGATAGAATTGGGCGAATTTTAGCAATGATACGCAGATGAAAAAACGCAGTTCGAGTAATATTTTTAATGTGCATTTGAAAAGACATAGTTGCGTCAAATATAACACCGAGATTTTTTGTTGAATCCTTTTGGATAATATTACATTTATCGATATTCAGAGTGGTGTCTTTGAAAAGGTACCGATGACGCGCTGGTCCAATGATGAGCATCTCGGTTTTATCTGAGTTAAGACGCAAAAAATTGAAAGACATCCATTGTTTAATTTCGGCAAGGCACGCCTCTAATTTATAGCAGTCGCGCGGATTCGTTATATCCAACGGCATGTATAATTGCGTATCATCAGCATAACAGTGAAAACTAATGTTATATTTCCGTATAATATCACCAAGCGGTAGCATATAGATGCTAAACAATAGAGGTCCAAGTACTGATCCCTGTGGAACTCCACATGTGATCTTACAAAGATCCGAAGTCGTATTGCCATGAATTACACGGTGCGTCCTCTCCGACAGATACGAATTAAACCAAGAAAGCGCTGAACCTGAAATGCCAACACACGTTTCAAGGCGTTTTAATAATATGTTATGATCAACGGTATCAAAAGCGGCACTAAGATCGAGTAAGAGTAATTTTGATGAGGTGTCGGCGTCCATAGCTATGAGAAGATCATTAGTAACTTTAGCAAGGGCCGTCTCAGTAGAGTGGTCGGCTCTAAAACCCGATTGGAAAGGTTCAAATTGATTATTAGCAGTCATATATTCATTAAGTTGTTGCGCTACGACTTTTTCAAGAATTTTTGCAATAAACGGAAGATTTGAAACCGGCCTATAGTTGATGAGACTCTCTGGGTCAAGGTTTGGTTGCTTAAGTAACGGTCGGATAACGGCGGTCCTAAAAGCTGCTGGTACTACACCCATGGTAAGCGATAGATTAATTATATTTAAAACAGACGGTCCTAGGGTCGTAAACAGCTCTTTAATTAGTTTACCAGGAAGCGGATCGAGCACACAAGTTGTCGGTTTTGCTGCACTAACCAATTTTGTTAGGCTCTCAAGAGATATTTTTTTTAAATTGACATAAGGTTATCGGACAGTTATCAGCCCTAATGTCCCTATTAACACCATTTATCGCGGAATTCGACGGAATTTTAAGAACAGTGTCTCATCACGAATACACTCAATCTTCTCAGTAAAGAATTGCATGAAATCGTGAGCTGAAAAGGAAGAGCTATCTGAGGTTGGTTGCTGTTGCATTAGAATTGCTACGGTTTCAAATAAATATTTTGGGTTGTTTTTATGTAAGACAATTAATCTAGAATAATAATTAGTTTTGGCTAGATTAAGCGCTTCTTTGTATATTAGTAAACTATCGCACCATGCCTGACGGAAGACCTCAAGTTTGGTCGCACGCCATTTGCGCTCAAGCTTCCTACAAGATCGTTTCAGTACGCGCGTTTCCTCTGTAAACCACGGAGTAAGCCTCTTTGGACGAGTTTTAGTTTTTAAAGGCGCGACGGAGTCAAGCGCATTTAACAAAGCGACATTAAAGTTGTTTGTGAGATCATCAATCGTACCAATATAATTAGGAAACGAAGCAGTTGCTAAAGGGAGTAGCTCAGAGAACGCAACGATGGTTGAGGAGCTAATGTTGCGGCTGCTATAATTTTGATTATGGTCAGAACGATGACAGTGAGCCAAGACTTCAAATTTGATAAAGTAATGGTCAGATATAGCACGGGTATATGGTAATACAATTATTTTTGAAGATGCTAAGCCTCGGGTTAATACCAAATCTAACGTGTTGCCATTTATATGCATTGCTTCATTTATTATTTGCGTGAAACCAAACATATCAATGATTGTCCGAAACGCCACGGTAAGTGGTTCCGACGGGAGATTCATATGAATGTTGAAGTCGCCCATGATAAGTGTCAAGGGAGAATCACCCCTATGTGGGGGAGCGACTCACGCCTCGGCAAGTAGGAATTCGGACACGGACCGCAGTCAGCAAGTTTCTGGCCAGGAGAGATGAAACCCCAGTGAACAGGTCTGATCTCTGAACCTCCAATTCTCCCCGGGCCTTTTATTGAGAATCATAAGTCACGTCGACATGTGCCGACACATTACAATTAATACAGAAATCAATACAGGTTTACACAACAGTATCAAAGGTACATTCAATCTCAAAGGTATGTGTATTCTGGTCCTAGCCGATGTTTGTCCGGTCCACATCTGTCTCCTTTCATGTTTATTTAGAGTGGAGTTTGTTCGGTTGCCCTGACGTGAGTGGTTGCCTCAACCTAGGTGCATGTGGCTGTGTTGTTTGGTTCCCAGATTTGTTGGTTAATGAATGAACCGAAATTAGCAACAATATCTCATAATATAGTGTTGTGTGGTGTGAGTCTTTATTCTTTTGTAATGTTGAGAGATGTTTAGACTTTGTGTGATATTTGACTGTTGTGATATTAGGTTTATTCCTGATTACATTTGATAACATGATTGCTCCTATAATATTCTTCACATCCGCATGAGTTACTAAATCAGCTACGAATTCAGAAAATTCATCTAAAAAGCTGGAGTAAGAGCCAGGTGGACGATAAAGAACGGCAAGATAAAACGGCAGCTCGGCTGAGGATCGCATAATGAGAACTTCAAATGTTTTAAAGGAATTGCTAAAACGAGGACTAAGTTTTAGGTTAGATTCGGAAATGTGGGCTACACCCCCGCCTTTCTTTTGAGGGCGCGCAACATGCGAGCTCACGAAGTTTGGAGGCGAAGCCTCATTTAGCGGTAAAAACTGATTCGGTTTTAACCAGGTCTCGCAAAGACCAATCGTGTTAAGATTATGGTCTCTAATAAGGTCATTAACTAACAAGGCTTTCGATGAAAGCGATCTAATATTTAAAAAAACGAGTTTCAGTAAAATAGGTCTATCTAAGTTATTCCGCGCAACAGGACTCCTGGTCATAATATTAAGGAGATTGCTTTGCCTAGGTCCCGGATTGTACCTCGAGCAACTATAAACGCGGCGGGAATTTCCGACGGTCGGAATCCGATAGTTATTTAAGAGCTTTCGAGTGCTATCATTGTGAGAGAACGGCTCGTCGTCGATAAAACCGACCGAGGAGGAATGCTTAAACCCATCCTGTATTGCCACCTCAGCAGAAATTATATCAGTATGTGATGCAACAGCGTATGGTGTGTAGCGCTCAAATCTAGAAGAAAAGCTATGTGTGTTGTCTAAGTCTAGCATAGCGCTAGTTAGCTCTAGCCTTACAGACTCCATACCCTTCCTTACAGGCTCACTATTCGCCTGCAGCCCGACCTGCTCTAATATGAATAGTCATGGAAGGCTCAAACAATAATCTATGTTTCTAGAAAGAGTGATGGCGCCTTCCCAGTTAGGGTGAAGGCCGTCCATCCTCAGCAGGTCGGGTCGGCCCCAGAAAGAAGGCCAGTTATCTATAAACTGCAGTCCCTGCTCACTACAAAAACTAGCCAGCCACTTATTTAGCGAGAATAATCTACTAAACCTCTCATCATTGCCTCTCGCAGGCAAGGGGCCAGAGACAATTACTCGATGCCGACTCATCAAGTTACACCTTCCCCGGCCTCCTCGCTTTTTGGGTCCTCCCCCCTCCTCGTCGCTTGGCGACCCGCGACAGAATGACCCGACCTAGAAAAAAGGACCCAGCGAGGGGCTCGCGGCGGCGTCATGGACACCGCCGCACGGACAACCCACCTCAACCTGCCGATCAGCTCAGCGCCGCGTCTGCCACACTCCCCTTGTCTCCGGATTGCGTTATCGACGGTTTACCCGTCATTCCACCCCATCTGATCATCGACCCAGATTACGAGGACGAGTTCGCAAATATCGTCTACCTTCTGGACTCCCGCCGCACTGAGCTGAGAGCACAACTGGCCCAGATAGCGGAGCAGGTGGCCTCGATAGCGGAGAAGGGCACCGCCGAGGCACCACCCCGGGAGACTATCAAGGAGCTGGCAGCTCAGATCGCGGAGCTGGAGGTCAAGGTGGTGGAGAGCGTGAGGCAGGTTTCCTCGCTGCAGGCCCAGCTGGCCGACAGAAAGCAGGCTGAAAGGGGTCAAGCCTCCATGTCAGCTGCAACAACCCACGTCGCCTCCACGTCAGCTGCCGCAACCCACGTCGCCTCCACGTCAGCTGCCGCAACCCACGTCGCCTCCACGTCAGCTGCAGCAACCCACGTCGCCTCCACGACAGCTGCAGCAGCCCATGCAGCCTCCACGTCAGCTGCCCAGACCATGCAGCCTCCAGTGCCGGTCCCTCATCAGACGCAGCCTCCAGAGCCCCACTCCGACTCCCCGCCAGCTGTTGAGTCCCGTCCCGACTCCCTGCCAGCTGCTGAGTCCCGTCCCGGCTCCCCGCCAGCTGCTGAGCCCCGTCCCGGCTCCCCGCCAGCTGCTGAGCCCTGTTCCGGCTCCTCCCCAGCTGTTGAGTCCCGTTCCGGCTCCCCGCCAGCGGATGAGTCCCGTTCCGGCTCTCCGCCAGCTGATAAGCCCCGTCCCGGTTCTCCCTGAGCTGCTGGGGCCCGTTCTGGCCTCCCGAGAGCTGCTGATCTCCGTTCCGGCGCCTCGCCAGCGCTTCAAGTCCCTGTTCCGGTGGAGCACGTCCTGCGTCCGCCACCAGTCCCTGTTCCGGCGGAGCACGTCCTGCGTCCGCCACAAGTCCCTGTTCCGGCGGAGCACGCCCTGCGTCCGTCACAAGTTCCTGTTCCGGCGGAGCACGCCCTGCGTCCGTCACAAGTTCCTGTTCCGGCGGAGCACGCCCTGCGTCCGCCACAAGTCCCTGTTCCGGCGGAGCACGCCCTGCGTCCGTCACAAGTTCCTGTTCCGGCGGAGCACGCCCTGCGTCCGCCACCAGTCCCTGTTCCGGCGGAGCACGCCCTGCGTCCGTCACAAGTTCCTGTTCCGGCGGAGCACGCCCTGCGTCCGCCACAAGTCCCTGTTCCGGCGGAGCACGCCCTGCGTCCGTCACAAGTTCCTGTTCCGGCGGAGCACGCCCTGCGTCCGCCACAAGTCCCTGTTCCGGCGGAGCACGCCCTGCGTCCGCCACAAGTTCCTGTTCCGGCGGAGCACGTCCTGCGTCCGCCACAAGTCCCTGTTCCGGCGGAGCACGCCCTGCGTCCGCCACAAGTCCCTGTTCCGGCGGAGGACGCCCTGCGTCCGTCACAAGTCCCTGTTCCGGCGGAGCACGCCCTTCGTCCGCCACCAGTCCCTGTTCCGGCGGAGCACGTTCTGCGTCCGCCACCAGTCCCTGTTCCGGCGGAGCACGCCTTGCGTCCGCCACCAGTCTCTGTTCCGGCAGAGCACGCCCTGCGTCCGCCACCAGTCTCTGTTCCGGCGGAGCACGCCCTGCGTCCGCCACAAGTCCCTGTTCCGGCAGAGTACGTCCTGCGTCCGCCACAAGTCCCTGTTCTGGCGGCGCACGTCCTGCGTCCGCCACCATCCCTGTTCCGGCGGAGCACGTCCTGCGTCCGCCACCAATCCCTGTCCCCGCTGCGCCCGGCCCGCCGCAGCTCCAAGTCCCGGCCTCTGGTGCGCCTGGCCCGCCGCCGGTCCAAATCCCTGCCTCGGCGGCGCCAGACGGTCCGCCGTCGCCCCAAGCTCCTGTTTCGGCGGGGCTCGACGATCCGCCGGCGCTCCAGTTTCCTGCCTCGGCGGTGAACGACGACCCGCCGTCGCCTCTGGCCTTTGGCCCGGCGGTGCCAGAGGAACCACCGCCACTCCTCGCCTCTGTCTCCGCGACTTCTGACGATCCGCCACTGCTCCTGGTTCCTGCCTCGGCGGTGGACGATGACCAGCCGCCGCCTGCCGCCTCTGCCTCAGCGGCGTCCGACGAAGCCCCGCCGCTCCCGGTTCCGGTGCCCGCGATGGACGACGGTCCGCCGCCGCGTCTCGCCCAAGCCTCGGCGACGGCCGACGACCCACCATCGCGCCCTGCTCTTGCCTCGGCGGCATCCGACGACCCGTCGCCACTGCTCGTCTTGGCTCCGGCAGCGCTCGACGAACCGCCGCCACTCCAAGTTCCTGTCTCGGCGGGGTTCGACGACCAGCCGCCGCTCCTCGCCTCTGGCCCAGCGGTGCCAGAGGAACCACCGCCACTCCTCGCCTCTGTCTCGACGACTTCTGACGATCCGCCACTGCTCCTGGTTCCTGCCTCGGTGGTGGACGACGACTCGCCATCGCTTCTCGTCTCTGCCTCGGTGGCGCTCGACAAACCACCGCCGCATCTCGTCTCTGCCTCAGCGGCGCCCGACGAAGCGCCACCGCTCCCGGTGCCTGCCTCGGCGGGGTTCGACGACCAGCCGCCGCTCCACGTTCCTGTCTCGGCGGGGTTCGACGACCAGCCGCCGCTCCACGTTCCTGTCTCGGCGGGGTTCGACGACCAGCCGCCGCTCCACGTTCCTGTCTCGGCGGGGTTCGACGACCAGCCGCCGCTTCCCGTTCCTGTCTCGGCGGGGCTCGACGACCGGCCGCCGCTCCACGTTCCAGTCTCTGCGGCGTTCGACGACCGGCCGCCGCTCCACGTTCCTATCTCGGCGGGGCTCGACGACCGGCCGCCGCTCCACGTTCCTGTCTCGGCGGGGTTCGACGACCAGCCGCCGCTCCAAGTATCTGACTCGACGGTGGCCGGCGACCCACCGCCGCGTCTCGTCCTTGCTCCGGCGGCGTCCGGCGATCCACCATGTCTCGTCGCCGTCTCGGCGGCGTCCTACGTCCCGCCGGCGCTCCAAGTTCCGGCCTCTGCTGCACCCAGCGTCCCGCCGCCGCCTCTCGTCTCAGCCCCGTCAGCAGACTTCGTGTGGCGATCTGGACCTCCCGGACGTCCGCCCGAATGGCCAAGGCGGGACTTGCAGGTCTGGCCACCCGGACGGCCGCCTGAAAGTCCACGACGGAACTCGCTGGTCTGGCCTCCCGGACACCCGCCAGACCGGCCTCGAACACGGGTGGTGGTCCCACCTCCCGACCCCCTCCACCCACCCTCGTTTTTGGACTTGTTTTTTTTTTGGGGGGTTGTTGTCTTTTTCTTTTGGCCTTTTTTGGGACGTCTGGAATCCGTCCCTTGAGGGGAGGGTACTGCCATGACCCATGTCGGGCATTTCAGTGTTTTTGTTGTTATTTTCTTCCCTCCTTCCTGCCATGTGCTTTTCTGTTATTGTTTTGTCAGCTGTGTAGGGGCGTTTCCCTCTCAGCCTTTTCGTCCTCACCAGCCACGCACCTGTTCCCTGTTAATCATCACGCACCTGATTCCCATCTGCTCCCCTGATCACTCTGTCTATTTAAACCTCCCAGACCGACAACGCAGTGTCGGGTCATTTGCCGCATTTCATGGATTTCCACGACCGTGTTTGTTTCCTGCCCTGTTCATGCTCTCCGCCCTGGTCTCCTGTTCCTGTCCGCTTCGTTCGTTTCCGTCCCGTTTTGGTTCATTGTCCTTCTGCCAGTGTAGTCACGTTTAGTTGACCTTTGTTATTTTTCACCCTGCCTCGTTGTTTGTCCCAGTTAAACCATTCAATAAATCCCCTTTAAGTTACACCTTCCCCGGCCTCCTCGCTTTTTGGGTCCTCCCCCCTCCTCGTCGCTTGGCGACCCGCGACAAAAATGTTTCTATATTTATTATTAATTGAATTAAGTCTGTATGTGGTTTCCAATTTTAAATTTTAATATTTTCCTTTTTCAATATATAAATAATCCAATGTATAAAAAATATAATACAGCATGAAAAAAAACATTTGGTATATTTGACAAAATGATAGTTTTTTTCCGAAGTGAGATTCCGCTTAGCAACACACCCCAAACGCTTGATAGAGCTCAACCTAGAAAGTGTATTTAGCAAGTCAGAAATTTATTCAGAAAGTGTAATATTAAACGTATGTGAGGGGACATTTGAAGAGTTTGAGTTTTGTTCAATGGACCATACATATACGAGCCAGCCAAACACAGCAAGAAAACCAGCGCTGACTCCAGTCGCCATCAAGTTGCCAACTCCTGACATTCCAAAACCTTTGAGAGAAACTGAGACAATTTGCGTTTCTCTTTCTGGTTCTTTTTATAGTTCAACTTCAAGTTCTGTTTTTCACTTTTTCACAGCGTAATGAAGGCCAGTTGAGCAAGTGGAACATGTGTTTTTATTGATGATTGTGGAAGGCAGCAATTTCATAAGCAGTTTCTTCTCACACCTTTTCCATTAAGTACGATTAAAAAGACAACTGAAAAGCATAACGTTAAAAAATGTTCCAGGCAAAGGCAATTAATTTCCTTAACATGTTTGATGTAAACACCAAAACAAATCATCATCACTCAGACACGTTGCTTCTTCTGACACAGATCACATTGGCTTAGTATCAATAAAAGAGTTTTGCAAAATTCAATTTCATCATATTTTATAGAAAATCAAAATTTACATCTTACCACAAAGAGTCAGTTCCTTCAGTTTTTTGTTTTCTTTTTTTAAGCTTCAAGGATCGCTGCAATTCTCACCAGCACAATCGTGTCTTTCAGCACCGTTTTTAGAAAAGAATTTTTTAGCACAAACGCTGCAACTGAATGGCTTGTCTCCACTGTGTGTTCTTGTGTGGCGTCGTAAATGCGACTTACGATAGAAACTCTTTCCACAAACTGAGCAGGAAAAAGGTTTTTCACCACTGTGTGTTCTTGTGTGGTTTGTTAAATGCGACTTTTGAGAGAAATTCTTGCCACAAACTGAGCAAGAAAAAGGTTTTTCTCCACTGTGCATTCTTGTGTGGATTGTTAAATCAAACTTTCGAGAGAAGCTTTTGCCACAAACTGAGCAAGAAATAGGTTTTTCACCACTGTGTGTTTTTGTGTGAATTTGTAAATTTGACTTTCTAGAGAAGTATCTTCCACAAACCAAGCAGGAAAAAGGTTTTTCTCCACTGTGTGTTCTTGTGTGTGCTATTAACCTTGCCTTTTGAGAGAAGCATTTTCCACAAACTGAGCAGGAAAAATGTTTTTCTTCACTGTGCGTTCTTGTGTGCCTTACTAAATTAGACTTCCGAGAGAAGCTTTTGCCACAAACCGAGCAGGAAAAAGGTTTTTCACCACTGTGTGTTTTTCTGTGCCCTTTTAAAGACAGTTTTGAAGTGAATGAGTCAGTGTGACGTGCCCTTTCACCTTTGGCTTGCCCATCATCATCATCATCATTAGTATCATCATCGACATGAGCGTCTGATAATGTGTCCTCATTTTGTGCTTGTGACGGCCCCCAGTGGTCTTCGTCACCTTCTGTTGTCATGTGATGACTTGAAGTGCTGCTTGGAGGCCCCGCCCCTATTTTGCCCTCACTCTCATGCTTTTTTTCATCTTCAGTCTTTATAGGGACAAAGTTCACTGGTGACTTGTTGATCTCCTCCTCTTCCTCCTCCTTTTTGATGTGAGTCCAGTCTGGCTCCTCTTTCACAGAACGGAGATAGTATTCACTGACTTCTGTAGGACACAAAGACAAACACACATTTTGTTTGGTCAAGTCAAAGCTCATGCGGCGACTTTGTCCTATTTTCTACAGTGCTACCTTGACTTGAGCCTGCTGCACACGGATTAATGCGTGCGACCCCAATTTGGACCGGACCATGGGGACATTTCACAAAATTACGTCCTACGATGTAAACCTACCTTTCCGAGCAGCACAACTGTGATAAACGAGCATTTAAAAAGGAAGCACGTTGCGGCCGATGCCCCATTTCATTCCTGACATAGTCACAGAGGTTTCTGGAAGCGAACTGAAGTTAGCACACACAGGCTATTGTGTGCGTCTGATGGAACACCTGTTGCTGGACCCTAACTTATTGATGCAGACCACTGGGGGCCATCGCAACATAATGTCATTGATAAAATAGGAATCCTTCAAGTTAAATATGTTTACAAGTATTTCATTTTGCATTAAGAGATATAACTAAATGCTCCTGGACTTGTTGGTAGAAAAGGGGGTTGTGACGTTCTCCCTTTTTAAGCCCATAGTAGGCCAAAGATGCAGATGCATTCCTTGCAGCATGCGCTTGATCACCGATGAGATCCGTGCAACCCTGGATGGATGCATTAAATGTATTTTAAATGTTTGGATGGGGTGAAACTACGCACATGTGCACAAAACTGTGCAGGGCCACCCGAGGTTCATTGACTCTCACACGACCAAGCCAGTACAAAGTTCATAAATAAGACCAATACGTACTTGATTTTTTTTAAAAACGGAATATTTTGTGTTTTATCCACTAAAATTGATTAACCGCCATTAATGCTTTCGCCGCAGTGTGCACATATTTTAGAGTCAGGCAGAATTCCTTCCGTAAGGAATTGCTTGAACAAGATATGTCAGAGTTATTGCCAAAAACGAGACAAGCCTGCACAAATGAATCACCCAGCCAAGATTATCTTTGTCACTTGCAAGGAGCAGTCCGCCAAAGAGAAAAGCTTTCCCGCTCCTGTGCGGCCTTTTATTGAAGCACAGCAAAGAAATTTGTATATGCCAACTCATAAAGAATGGAAAAACATGAACACTTTGACTTTATCACACCCGTCCACACTCTTCCTGTTGTTCGAACGGTTTCAGCTTACAAGACATGTTCAGGACCCAGTCTCCCCAGGAGGCCTGGGTTCGAATCTCGGAATTTCCCCATTGTGGGACTAATAAAGGCATTATTATTATTATTATTATGTTTGGGTCACACTTCTGTTCAATGCGAGCTAAACGGTTTCCTGTCAAACACGGTTCAAGACGTGCATCTGTTTTTGTGGCTTCCTGCTAAACTGCCAGCATAGACACAACTCTGTTACCACTGAACTCACGTTTTCCTGTTTAAGAGGTCCATGTTTTTGTGACCTTCTATTAACCTGTAAGCATAGTTTTGAAACTTGAGGTGTCAGGTTGAAATGCCCTGAGGCCTTTGGGAGAGCTTAATTTGCTGCTGACTGAAATAGCTGACTGCACCAGATAAAGGTGACTGACACCAGGGAAAAAGCAGGCATTGTTGTTCATTTTTACAGCCGTCCTGCTTCCTTCAGCTCTGTGCACCCTCTCGCTGCTAGCCCCCCGCCGCCAATATTAAAAAATAAAACGGCAATAACCTTGACCGATTTCCCCAAACAACTTAATGTTGTGATGCATATTTTTAACGTCGTTCTTTACAAAGCAAATGAGAGTAAGACGGGTACAAACCTGCTTTGAGTGGCACAACACGAGGCTGCTTCCAACCTTCGCCCAGCAGTTGAAGATGTTGCTCGTTCTCTTCTTTTATTCCATTAAGTTCCACTTTGTACTTGGGTGTCGTTCTTGCACACATTTTCAAACGTCAATCTCAACAAATCCGCACTTGGTCTTTGCTTGGCGCTAACTCGTGTGCTTCTCTTTGTTCGACGAGATGAATGAAAGAGCGACGTTCTTCAAAGTCGCATGGAAAGGACTTCCTGTTCGTTACGAAAGCGGAAGAACAGGACACACCCCGCTCTGATATGATTGGCTGCTGGCTATGTGGCGCACTGTCACCAACTCACCGTCAGATGTCGCCATTTGCGATGCAAATCATTATCTTCTTCGAAACAGAGAAAAAACGTAAGATTTAAACCGTATGCACATGAACAAACATTTTTGTTCCCAAATATGAACTTGAGAGATGTATTGAATTTTACTTTTGTTGCTGGTTTTGTTTTCACACCTGACACCATGTTGTTGGTTGGATAGTATTCCAAATGTATTTCCCTATTATTATCAGTTGACATGATAAAGTGATACTTTATGTCAAGATATTTGCACCTTTGCCTTTTTACAGGGTTTTTCGACAGGTTGCGATGTGATTTCAAATTAAAATATGTCACTGTTTTATTTATTTGTTATTTCGGTATTTATTTAAGGACTTTAACATTTCATTATTCGTTTCAGTATTCGATAAACTACAATAATTCACTATTAATTTCAAGATTCATTGAAGTGTTTTAGGAATAATTTAGTATTCAATGTTTAATTGTTACAGAATTTACTTTTTAAATTTTATTTTCACTATTTTGTTCAATCTTAAACTTATGGAAAATTATTTAACAAGCACCAACACAAGGTTTTTTAAGATAAAGATAAAGATGTCCTTTGATGGGGAAATTTGAAGTGTTACAGCAGCAAACATATAGATCACACAGAGGCGGCGGTGCAATGTGGCCGTTAATGTATAACATTAGCAGCAGACATTCATAAAAAACATGCAAATATACACTGTATATATGTAAATACACAAATCCCCCTGAATATACACACTTACATCCCACAACATACACAAGTGTAAGGAAACACTCCGAATGTCTGTCCATGTTCCAGAGGGGAAATTAATAAAATGCTGCAATGATAAAAAATACTGCAATGATAAATGAAGGATTGTATTATGATTGCTGGCATTATTTTAAACACTTACAGGACAGTAAGTCAATTATTTAATTTAGCAGGTTCATATTTATGGAATATGTTAAACATTGATGAAACAAAAAGCATTTATCAAATGGAACTAGAAGCACGGGTCACAAGAATAAGTGGGATTGTAGTCCTGATGTTTTCTGATTTATTATATTTTTCTCATATGCTAAATTTATAGTACTTAGTTGAAATGTGTGAACTTTATTGAAATTCTCAGTAGTAAAAACAAATTTGCGCACATAGCATTTCCATGAGCTGCCCTCACATTCACAGCACTTCATGGACAAATACGACGAAGCACATTCTCCACATTGGCTGTAGAGATGCAAACATACCAAATTGGGCACTGGAGGACTCACACAGACGCTATAAAAAAAAAACACATTCCGAAAGACGGAACAATTGGAGATCAGAGCACATACACATACACAGACACACACAGACACTTACATACACACGCACACCGACAAGATTACAGAGGAATGCCAGCGAGGAGAGCGACGGAGGGACGGCCCGCCGGAGAAGGCCAGCCTTGGCGTGCCAGTCTTGGGGACCAGACGGGAATCAATTAACCAGACGATGACTAACCTGGGGAGGACCTTCCCTTGGACGTGAACCCGTGCCGTGGGAGGGAGCGAGGATGACCGATTCAACCTCCATTACCCTTGACATAAAAAACTCCGATAAAAACTGAAGCTGGGCTGAAAGATGGTGCGCATTTTTCGACTGTGCTCGCCCGAGTGCAGTTTTCTCGTGAGATTCAGAAAAAGCCGCCCAGATGTCTTTGTACTATTTCTGTCATGATCCGCGTCGGGCATGACAGGGTTTTTGTTATTGTTTTCGTGTGCATGCGGTTTTTGTTATTGTTTGTGTTGTTATTTTCTCACCTCCCTGCCATGTGCACCTTGTTTATGTTTGATCAGCCGAGTAGGGGCGTTTCCCCTCAGCACCTCGCCCTCACCAAGCCACGCACCTGTTCCCTGTTACCCTCATCACGCACCTGTTTCCCATCTGCTCCCCTGATTACTCGGACTATTTAAGCCTCCCAGACCCACTACTCAGTGTCGGGTCATTGCCGCAACTTACGGACTGCCACGACCACGCTTTCTTCACGTTCACGTTCACGTTCACGCTCACGCTCACGCTCACGCTCACGCTCACGCTCACGCTCACGCGCACGCTCTTGTTCCCCTCCTCGTTCCCGTTTACCTCGCTCAGTGTTGTTCCTCGCCCTCCTTTTCTATTAGTCACGTTTGGTACCTTTGTTGTTTCTGCTCCCGTCCCAGTTGTCTTCCCTTGTGGAACCCCGTTAATAAACTCCCTTGACGTCATCCATTTCCCTGCCTCCTCGCCTTTTGGGTCCACCTTCCTCCTCGCCGAAAGGCGACCCTGACAATTTCCTGAACAGCAGAAATTGGAGAAACTAAATATCGGAACTCTAATCAGTTGTTGAGTCTTTATTTGACCCTTTTCTTCTTGAGCACAAAAAAACGAACACGCATTGGAGTAAGTTTGGCTTTTAAAGGTGGATTTACTAACTACTTCTCATTTCCACGGTGACCCAACTCCAACAATAACATGACAAATATTTGTCATCTCATCAATATTTGCACAACAGAGTACTGAGTTTCGAGATCCTCACTATAATAGTTCTCAAAATGATATTTCTTATCAATTTAGGTTAGTTTAGGGATATTTTATTGACAATCTAACATCAGTACACTGAGACAAAAATATAATGGTGGTGGGGGGGCGCGAATCTTTTTCTTCTTGTTAGGGGCGGGTGTGAAATAATTGAGAACCACTGCTAGCATATGCAGACATTATATTCATACAATCTTGCAGCCCGATTGAACCACAGCATTGTTGCAAGTTCGGTCGGAGAAACGTAAACGTCCCACTGCTGGAGCAGCAGCGGCTTCTCGGGACAGAGGCGGAAGTGACGCGAGAGATGACTCGCGAATGTGGCGTTAATTTATTTTGTTAATTTTTTCCATCAACCGAATTAAAATAGTATATAAAATATATATTAAAATAGAAGAGCCTGGGGTAAAAACAAACACAGAGGCAAAGAAATATATATATATATATATATATTTTTTTTTAATAAACTTTATTGAACATTTTGAATAGACAGTACAACACAACAGTATCACAAGTTCACTTCAGGTATTAAACTAACATACATTTTCATCTTTAAATATAATTTACAACGAAGGGTAATGAATGTAGAAAAAAATGTATATTATAAAATAAAATAAAAATACACAGTAAAACAGGAACAATGTCTCTGGATATATGTAATTAAGGCTTTTAAAGGAAAAAGGCATTCAAAAATGTCAATATCTTGTTGCTTTTCTTGTTGTTAATTAATTTAATCGAGTTGAATATGGATTTCAATTCTATCAGGAAAGGCGTAAATCTGGGAGAGGATCTTGAGAATTTCTGTTTGTGGATAAAAAATTTTGCATAAAGAATGATGAAATTAATTAAATATACAAAATTGTTATCGTTTGGGTGACTATAATAGCAAACAATAGCCTGCAGATTAAGAACACAGGGGGTTTCAGATGGTTTAAAGAAATGAAACGTTAAATCAGCCCAAAATTGCTTTGTGATCATACAGTCAAAGAATAAATGAGATATTGTCTCAGTTTCATTCCCACAGAAAGAACAAATATTGCTAATATCAATGAATTTGGAAATTAAGGAATTAACCGGATATATTTTATGTAAGATATTAAAATGTATCACCTTGGCTTTATTAGTAATACAGTATTTATAAGGTAAAAGCCATGCTTTTTTCCAATTTACGTCCATAATCTGAGAATTCCAAAAAGATTTCCCTCTGGGCACAATTTTGTTATTTTTTAATAGAATTCGACGTATATGCTGATTATTACATTTTATGTCTATTAATTCAATTCCGTCTAGTGTTAAAATAGAATCCATAGGAACAGCTTTATTATATTTTAAGTGGTTTGCCATAAGATGAATCAGACCATTAGGAATGGCACGTATTACTAAATTAAAGATTTTGAAAGGAATTGGAAAGTTGTGTACAGACATGAATTGCTCATAAGATAGCATATTACCCAATTCATCAAATAAATTTAGGAGGTGATTAATTCCTTTTTCGTGCCATTTGGGAAGAAATAGAGACTTGTTTCGAACAAGTATATTGGAGTTGTTCCAAAGGAGAGTTTTGTGAGGTGAGAAATTGTGGACAAAGGCCAATACCCACGCAAGCAGGGCCTGTTGATAAAATGTGGAGAGTTTGATAGGTAATTTGGTTGGCACAAAATTACATTTAAGAAGAAAGTGAAGTCCTCCAATTTTGCTGAAGATGTAATTAGGAATAAAATACCAGATTGAATTTGGATTCGAGAGACACTTCCTTAACCAGGTGATCCTAAATGTGTTAAGAACATCACAGAAATTCAGGACTTCAAGACCCCCCTCCGCTTTGCAATTAGCTAGTACTCTATTCTTGAGTTTGTGGGATTTATTTTTCCAAATGAAATCTAAAAATATCTTATTTATTTCAGTGACTGTTGACTCTTTCACAAAAAGAGACAAAAATGGATAAACAAGACGAGACAAACCTTCTGCTTTTGAGAGGAGTACCCTTCCTATTATAGATAAATCCCTTTGGAGCCATAAACCAAATATCTGTCGAGATTTTTTAAGTCTGTCTGAAAAGTTTAAATGCTGTCTAACTATAAGATTTTTAGATATGAAAATTCCTAAATACTTAACTGACGATTTCAAAGGGATATCATCCAATACAGAATCTTCGTAGTCATGTAAGGGTAGAATTTCACATTTGGTTTTATTTAGTTTTAATCCCGAAGCCTTGGAAAAGTCATCAATCAATGCTATAGAATGAGCTATCTGGTTTTTGTCTTTTAGGAATAAGGCGGTGTCATCTGCAAGTTGAGAGATTCTAAGTTCCCTGCCAAAAATGGTGATCCCTTCCAGTATTCTGTCATTACGAATATAAATAGATAATAGCTCTGAAACAATAATAAACAAGAAGGGGGAAATTGGGCAGCCCTGTCTGACCCCTCTGTTGACAGAGAATCCATTAGATGTTTTCTGATTTACTATCACAGAGCTATTGATATCTTTGTAAAACATACGGACAACGTTAACAAAGTTATTCCCAAAACCAAAAGCCCGAAGAGATTGGAAAAGAAATGCGTGTTCAACCGTGTCAAAGGCTTTATAAAAGTCCAGGAACAAAATAAGAGCCTTAGATTTGACATCATCGGCGTCATCTAGCAAATCCAAGACTAGTCTTATATTACAGCTGATGTGGCGATTTTTCATAAATCCTGTTTGTGTTTCTGCAATGATGGAGTTCAGGTCTTTCTTCAGCCTGTTTGCATAAACTAAAGCCAAGATCTTATAATCTATTGTTAATAGTGTAATGGGGCGCCAATTTTCTATTAATAAAGGATCTTTATTAGGTTTGGGAATAAGCGATATAACTCCTTGCTTCATTGTAGTTGTCATCTCTCCCCGACTGACGCACTCGCTGTACATTAAATTTAAAGGAACATTGATATGATCCCAGAAATGGACGTAGAATTCAACAGAGAGTCCGTCAATTCCGGGGGATCTCCCCTTTTTCATGGATACGAGAGCATCTTGAATTTCTGCCATGGACAAATTTGAGTCACAAGATAATCTAAAATCCTCTTTGATCAGAGGAATACTGTGGAGTTTCTTCATAAACCTCTCACAGTCGTTTTCGTTAAATTTTGTTTCATATAAATTTTTGTAAAATTTACTGATAAAATCAGATATCAACTTTTGATCTTGGGAGGGAGTTCCATCAATATTAAGAGCAGTAACTGAGTTTCTTTTAATGTTTCTTTTCTCAAGAGCAAAGAAATAACTAGTATTTCTTTCCCCATCCTCTAACCACCGGGCCCAAAATGCTCCTTCTGCCATATCTAAATACACTTGGTCCAATTGTAGTTGAATCTTTTTCAATTCAAGTTGTTCTTCTTCGGTTAGATCATTATTTTTTAATAAATAGTCAAGCTTATCCAGCAGATCAGATTCATGGAGGTTTTTCTCTTTCTTTAATTCTTTACTTCTTTTTATAGAAACACAGCGGACCTTAAATTTGAAAAACTCCCATTTCCTACTAAAGTTGTTGTCCGCCCGATCATTTAGAATGTCATTTATTAAGGATTTGATGGAGTTATTGAATGAATCGTCACTAAGTAAAGAGTTGTTAAATTTCCAGTATCCTCTTAAACCAGGGTTTTCTTGGGTTTTACCCAATTTTAAAATTATTTGCATGTGATCTGTTAATGGGGCATATTTATGATGAACTTCTTTTACAAATTGAAGAATAGATGATGATATTAAAAATAAATCTATTCTCGATTTCAGTGTTGCATTTCTATTACACCAAGTGAATTCCACCACATTGGGGTTAAAAAAAACGCCAAGCATCAGTCAGGGAGAGATTAGAGCAAAACAATGACACGAGGTTATTTGTTGATCTCTGGGATAATCTAGGAGGATATCGATCCTTTGTGTCGTCTGGGCACTCGTTAAAATCTCCACAGAGAATAGTGACAGCTCCTTGGTATTTTTTGTTGAGGTCCTTTAATTTTGAATTTATTAATTCAAATAATCTTTTATTAAGAGTGTGAGAGTTAAATCCGTATATGTTGCAAATGATGAATTTAGCATTGTCTTGTTTAACTATCAACAGAATCCATCTACCATCACTAGCAGATATTGTCTCAAGAACTTCTCCCTTGAATTTATGCAAGAAAATCAAGACCCCTGCAGAATGAATAAAAAAAAAAAAAAAAAAAAAAAAAAAAAGTAATAAATAAATAAAGAGAAAGAAAATAAATAAATAATAAATAAATGAATAATAATTAAATAAATGTGTATATTAATATATATAAATAAGTAAGACAGAAGATATATTAAAAAAAAACAACAAACAAACACACATACACGCACACACACACGCACATAAATATAAGGAACCTTTTGTAATCAAAACGAATCTTTTCTATAAAATTCAAAACAACCTTGTATTCGAAATATACTAGTGTAGAAATTAAATAAGTTATAAATAAACTATAAAACAACCAAATAATTAAAATAACAAATTATTTAAAATCAAGTTCACATTAAATAATAATTGTCTCCAAAAGGGGTCCCATGAAAGTCTGCACAGTCTCAAACATTCTACAGTTTTGTTCCGGATTAGCCCACTATAGTCAAAAAGATCAATTTATTTTAAGTTACCTGTGGAAAGTCCATCTTCTTCCCATTTATGAAGACGAAAGGACCACGGAAAACAGCTTTTTCCCCCTCTTTCTCTTGCTTTCTGAACCAAAGGCCAAAGCTTTATCCTCTGGGGACAAAGCTTCGGTGATCCTCAGCTTGTTGTCAAGAAGAAACTTGGAACCTCTCGCCTCCTTCCAAACAGCATCCCGGTGTCGTCGCAAAGCAAACAGGACAGTTGAGCGAGTCGAGCCGTCTGGACGTCTCTGTCCAATGCGGTGAACGATGTCAATCCCCTCCTTCAAGCAACCTCGGGTGGATGGTGCAGTTCCCTCCAGGATGGTGATAACTTTGGACCTGATATTCTCGTTGTCTTCTTCCTTCATTCCGTGAATCTTCAATGACCAGCGACGGCTGTAGCGATGGCTCTCTGCAATACTTGCTTTCAGGAGTTTATTTTCAGCCTGGAGTTTCTTAATTTCCTTCTCCAGTTGTACTCCTTTTTCTTTTTGTTGTCTAACATCTAACGTTAGTTGTTGGACTGTCGCATTTAGTTTTGCAACCTCTTGTGAAGTGGCCTCCGTTGTTTTCTCAATGGTTGAAATTTTCTGAAAGGTCTCATCGTGTTTAGCAGATAGAGCCTTAATTGCCGCTAGTATACCACCTTCATCTTCGCTTTGCTTTGCTCTTTTCGGTGCCGGTTTTTTTGGAGTACCGTTCTGGGGCATTTTAAAGCTTGAAAGTTCCATATTTCCATCAACTTCTTCCATTATTACCGCGACAGTTGTGTCGTCGCTGGGCATGACTGAGGACTCCGCTGTCGACAAGTTATTGCTTTTCTTCCTTTTCTTCCCTTTAACTCCCTTTCCCATCCAAAGAAAACGTGTCTCACTTCAAAATACAAGGTTGGATGCGTGAAAGCTGAAAAAAAAAATCAACTTGTACTTACATAACTTGGTGTTAATCACAAAACCCCTTGACTATCTGAACAACATACGTTCTCTTACGTCGCAGCCATCTTGGCTCCGAAACCGCAAAGAAAGATATTTGAAAAATACGTGCTTAAAGCATGACGTCATTAGCAAGCGCGCAGCTTCCGAAGGACCTCGACCACATCCACCGACCCGTCCACACCGGAACAAAAGCACCCACCGCTAAATTCTTCTGATTTCGTGTGGAACTGACTGTAATTTTATCAAAGGATGTCCAGTGCTACTCTAAAGGACCACGACATAATTCATTAAGTCTTTATGTCCCGAAAACCTCATCTTCGCGCGTTGATGCTTTTTGGCGTAGTTAGCTTAGCTTGTTAGCTAGCTAGCCGCTAGCGAAAAGAGGCACATGAGTCATCGCCAAGCAGAGATCAAGTGCGGATTTTTTGGAATTATCATTTGAAAATGTGTGAAAGAACGACACCCAAGTACAAAGAGGAACTTTGTGGAATAAAAGAAGAGCACGAGCAACATCTACTGCTGGGCGAAGGTTGCAAGCAGCCTCGTGTTGTGCCACTCAAAGCAGGTTTGTAGACGTCTTACTCTCATTTGCTTTGTCTAGAACGACTTTCTATCGTTAGAAATATGCATCACAACATTAAGTTGTTTGGGGAAATCGTTCAAGGTTATTGCCGTTTTATTTTTAAATATTGCCTTTTACTTGCAGGTCTGCTGAACATTTGTTTTTGCCAAATGAAATCAGTGCAGAAAATATATGCCAAAGAATAACCAATAGTGGGGGGTGAACTCCATGTTTTTCCCAGTATAAAATTTGAACTGATTATTTAACATTTTACATTTTCTGGTTTTTATATTTTGTTCAAGCAATTCCTTACGGAATGAATTCCGCCTGACTCTAAAAATGTGCACACTGCCGCGAAAACGTCAATGGCGGATTATCAATTTTAGTGAATAAAACACAAAATATTGAGTTTTTTAAAAAAATCAAGTACGTATTGGTCTTATTTATTTATGAACTTTTTACTGGCTTGGTCGGGTGAGAGTCAATGAACCTCGGGTGGCCCTGCACTGTTTCGTGCACGTGTGCGTAGTTTCACCCCATCCAAACATTTAAAATACATTGAATGCATCCACCCAGGGTTGCACGGTTCTCATCAGTGAACAAGCGCATGCTGCAAGGAATGCATCTGCATCTTTGGCTTACGCTGAAATTAAAAAGGGAGAACGTCACAACCCCCTTTTCTACCTACAAGTCCAGGAACATTTAGTTCCTGGTAATAAAGTTCTTGTGGCCCAGGTAGTTTGCATCACCCCCACAACTCATAGTTCCTGGTAATTTATCCAAATGACAATGATGATGTCTCTGTGGGAGGTCTTGTGTTACTTTGTTACTCATTACTGACACCCTATGGCTGTTAAGCATCATTGCAGTTCCAAAATAATTCAGTGAACTCTTAAAATATTATGGTGTATCTTAATTGAATTAGAATACATATTCCAGAAACGTCTGTGACTATGTCAGGAATGAAATCGGGCATCAGCCGCAAGGTGCTTCCTTTTTAAATGCTAGTTTATCACAGTTGTGCTGCTAAAGGGAGGTTTACGTCAGAGGACGTAATTTTGTGAAATGCCCCCATGGTCCGGTCCAAGTTGGGGTCGCACGCATTGCTCTGTGTGCGGCAGGCACAAGTCAAGGTAGTACGGTAGAAAATAAGACAAAGTCGCCGCCTGAGGTTTGACTTGACCAAACCAAATTTGTCTTTCTGTGTCCTACAGACGTCAGTGAAAACGATCTCCTTTATGTGAAAGAGGAGCCAGACTTGACTCACATCAAAAAGGAGGAGGAGGAGGAGGAGGAGATCAACAAGTCACCAGTGAACGTTGTCCCTATAAAGAGTGAAGATGACAACAAGGGTGAGGGTGAGGACAACAGAGGGGCGGAGCCTCCAAGCAGCAGCTCAAGCCATCACGTGACAACAGAAGTTGATGAAGACCACTGGGGGCCATCACAAGCACCAAATGAGGACACATTATCAGACGCTCGTGACGATGATGATGATGGTGGTGATAATGGGCAAGCCAAAGGCGAAAGGGCATGTCACACTGACTCATTAACTTCAAAGTTGTCTTTAAAACCGCACACAAGAACACACAGTGGAGATAAACCTTTTTCATGCTCAGTTTGTGGAAAATGCTTCTCTCAAAAGGGAAATTTAACAGAACACACAAGAACACACACTGG
Organism: Idiotropiscis lumnitzeri; assembly: GCF_059441095.1. Taxonomy (NCBI): domain Eukaryota; kingdom Metazoa; phylum Chordata; class Actinopteri; order Syngnathiformes; family Syngnathidae; genus Idiotropiscis; species Idiotropiscis lumnitzeri. The sequence goes on along the minus strand of NC_142392.1, from coordinate 31,590,443 downwards.
AGAAAAACCATTTTCCTGCTCAGTTTGTGGCAAGAGTTTCTCTCAAAAGTCAAGTTTAAAAACGCACACAAGAACACACAGTGGAGATAAACCTTTTTCCTGCTCAGTTTGTGGAAAATGCTTCTCTCGAAAGGAAAATTTAACAGAACATACAAGAACACACAGTGGAGAAAAACCTTTTTCCTGCTTGGTTTGTGGTAAAAGCTTTTCTCTAAAATCAAATTTAACAAGCCACACAAGAAAGCACAGTGGTGAAAAACCTTTTTCCTGCTCAGTTTGTGGCAAAAGCTTTAATGTAAAGTCAATTTTGACAGATCACACAAGAACACACACTGGAGAAAAACCTTTTTCCTGCTCAGTTTGTGCCAAGAGTTTCTCTCAAAAGTCGCATTTACGAAGCCACACAAGAACACACAGTGGAGACAAGCCATTCAGTTGCAGTGTTTGTGCTAAAACATTCTTCACTAAACGTAGTGCTGAGAGACACGATTGTGCTGGTGATAATAGCAGCGATCCTTGAAGCTTAAAAAAAGAAAAAAAACTGAAGGAACTGACTCTTTGTGGTAAGATGTAAATGTGATTTTGAATAAAATATGAAATATTGAATTTTGCAACGCTCTTTTATTGACACTAAGCCAATGGGGTCAGTGCCAGAAGAACCATTGTGTCTGAGTGATGATGAGTTTTTTTGTGTGTTAACATCAAACGTAAATAAAATTAATTGCCTTTGCCTGGAACAACATTTGTCAACGTTATGCTTTTCAGTTGTCTTTTTAATCGTACTTAATGGAAAAAGTGTGAGATGAAACGGTGCTTATGAAATCTGTGCCTTCCACAATCATCAATAAAATCACTTGTTCCACTTGCTCAACTGGCCTTCATTACGCTGTGTGAAAAGTGAAAAACAGAACTTGAAGTTGAACTATAAAAAGAACCAGAAAGAGAAACGCAAATCGGCTCAGTTTCTCTCAAAGGTTTTGGTATGTCAGGAGTTGGCAACTTGATGGCGTCTGGAGTCAGCGCTGGTTTTCTCGCTGTGTTTGGCTGGCTCGTATATGTATGGTCCATTGAACAAAACTCAAACTCTTCAAATATCCCCTCACATACATTTAATATTTCACTTTCTGAATAAATTTCTGACTTGCTAAAAACACTTTCTAGGTTGAGCTCTATCAAGTGTTTGGGGTTTGTTGCTAAGCAGAATCTCACTTTGGAAAAACTATCATTTTGTCAAATATACCAAATATTTTTGTTCATGCTATATTATATTTTTTATACTTTGGATTGCTTATATAATGAAATCGAGAAATATTAAAATGTAAAATTAGCAACGACATACAGACTTAATGCAATTAATAAGAAATATAGAAACATTTTATAAATATTGAACTCATTGAGAAGAGTCCTAATCTCGAAATAAATATTGAAATATAAAAAATACTTATGTATTAAATTAATTCAATAACCCGACCCCGGATGAGTGGCAGAAAATGGCTGGATGGATGGAATAATTTAAATTGATTACATATTCAAATGAACAAATAAGTTAAGAAATAATCAAGAGTGAAATAAAAAGGTTTAAATTAATATTGATATAATTTAACATTAAAATCATTGAATAAATATTGTATTATTACATAAACAAGCTTAAATATAAATTGAAATAAATGAAAAAAAAAGTCGTGTATTTTTAAATGGCCTAATATAGATATGGGAAGTAATTCTCTTTAGAATAGAATAGAATAGAATAGAAATCCCTTTATTGTCATTGTACTCAAGTGTGCAACGAGATTAGAGATTATTTATTTATTATTTTTTTTTATTTTTATTTATGAAACTATGAAGGGACTGGAGCTCACAGAAGTGACAAGTCTTGGTTCTGAAGTTCCGATGTAACCAGATACTGCCCTGAGAGAAAATAGGCCTGAGCATTGTTTATGGTGGGGGCAATTCTCTCGCCAGGTCAGTGACCTTCCAGGGTATGGAAGTAATAATAATATTCCCTTTATTAGTCCCACAATGGGGAAATTCGAGATTCGAACCCAGGCCTCCTGGGGAGACTGGGTCCTGAACGCGGCGCCTTTGACCACTCGGCCATCCTGGCAGCCAAGGTGGTCACGAGTAGACTGGTCGTATCAACGGGGAGACGCATCTGCTCTCCCTCTGGGGGACTTTTGGAGGGAAATCCCGAAGACTAGCGGGATGGGAATGCATATGCAACAAGGGAAAATTAGATATTCATGTCCGATTTGGGCATTCCCTATCAGAAGGGAATGTCTGAGAGGGGGCTCGCACGTTTATGGGGAGACTTCTTTTGACATCAGCATGTGACGAGAATAAAATCTTTTTTGAACCAGTTCTTTTCCATCACCAATCCAGCATTGCTCGGCTGCCTCTCCCGAAGGCAGCAAGGACCCACACTTCAAAGACAAAATATACTACATATTGAAAGAAAAATAATACTCAAATATTGAAATAAGTATATAATTGAATTAATAAACAACTAAGAAATAAATACCTCCTGGAAAATATCATTATTTATCAACATTTCTCAAAGCACAACATTTCAATCAGATTGAGTTCTTTCTTGCACATTCTTCAACAATCGTAATTTTTTTTTTTTTACTTTTACTTTTTAAGTTACTTCAGTGCATTTCATACCTGTGCCTTCAGTGAAGTCCGACTTTGTTCTACTTGAATGAATCCCCATCAAAATACCATCATTTATGACACCACGGCTGGACAAATAATATCCAGAAACACACTTACGCACCACTGAGTGAGTGTTGGACGATATAGCTTCTCTTGAAAGGTCCGACTTGAAAATGTCCTTGCAAGTGTATCTAACATTAAATCCATGCTTTTCCCTCCTTTGGCCATTGTGTTTTAAAAAAAAGCAAGAATATATTTTAGATTTTCCAACGGCCGCCAATTACGACTTTTGGGTGTGTTGATTCGGCATAGCGCCGCCCCCTCACGAGTGAGTATCCAATCACAAAACGCGTTCATCACCCTCAGCATAAGGCCAGCGAAAAGGCTCACTGTAACCAACTCGTGATCTGATTGGCTATCGCAACCGTCTAACAAATATGAAAGCTCATTGACTTTGACAGAAGAGATGCCCGCACAATTGCATCTTCAGGCCTCGGAACGCATAATGCCCGCTCCTGGTATTGTGAAACCTGCCCGGCAACACGAGCGAGCGGAATTCCGATTGGATTCAAAACTCTCACCTAAAAATACAACGCTCAGCTATAATATGACATCAATGCGACGATTACGATTTTTTTTTTTTTATTGATTATGTTCGGCCAACAGAGAAGGCATTGAAGGCCCACCACTGCGTTACTTAATAGCCTAAATTAAACTTTACTTTCATGAATAGAGTTAAAGTTATGCTTTATTGTAGGATTTATGTAATTAATAGCCTTTGATGGACTTTAGTGTACTTAATGTAAACTGGTAACGCTGAAAAAACAAAACAGACAGCAATTCAAGTTTAAACCCATATACGTGAAATGCCCTTTAGAAATAAAGTATATTTTTGCACACATTACACCGACATTGAGCTCCTCCAGATCGACGCTGACCTCAATGATGAAGAGAGCCAATCAAAAATCCCAAAACACAAGCAAACAGGAAAAAGTGACAAACAAGAAAGCTGGCAATGTGAAGAGTGTGAAACAGGTTTGTATTTCCATACGTTGTAACTTATGGACGGTAATAATTCTTAATTTCTACTTCTAACATAGCGCAACTGTGGGTCTGGTGAATGTATAATCTTGCGTTGAGCCGCCACTACAATGAGTTACGATTCTAATGCAGTGGGCCTCAACATAGTTTATGTCAGGTCAGGGATTTTTACAGGGGTCCCCGACTTATCATGGGATGGATATACAGGAATGGGTCCCGGTTTAGACGAGATGGCGCCGAGGAGCAACATAAGGGGAGTCCACATCTGTTCTCGTCTTGAGGGTTTCGGATGGCCATGTAAGGGCAAGTAGGATGAGAAGGCACAGAACGCTTGAACTATTTACAAAGTCGTTACACTGCCCTCCCCTTTATCAAGAACCTCGTCCCAAGGGCGTCATTCAACAAAGTCACTGAGGTGACCCGGTGGTCTCCTCTGTCGCTGAGGTTGCCCCGAGGCATGTCCGCTCGGAACAGCTAATGTAGCATCAGGCGATGAGTCCTCAACTGTAGCCGCCTATGGGGGTGGGAGTGGAGGTACAATCCGCCGTCTTGGAGGGGTGGGATTCGAAACCCACTGTGAATGTGTCCGCGACCCAGACTGCTGCTGTGGAACGGCACCACCTCTATATAGGGCCAGTCTGTCTCTGTGGAGGGCTACCCGTCTGCCACCACGTGGCAGCTGCACCCTGTACACCACCTCTCCTCTCCTCTCCAGCACGCCACACGGCCCCACCCAGTGCCTGTCCAATTTAGGACACCTGCCCTTTTTCCTTTTTGGGCTGTACACCCAAACCAGGTCTCCAGCCTTAAAGTCCATCCCTCTGGCCTTCATGTCATAATTCCTTTTCTGCCTTACACCTGCCTTCTGTAGATGGTCGCGAGCAAAGACATGTGCTGACTCCAACCTGTCTTGGAGTCTCCTGGCATATTCCGGTCCTGGTGGCACGGCTGGTGTATCAGGGGGTCTGCCAAAAGCCATTTCCACTGGTGTCCGTAGCTCACGCCCCAGCATGAGCAGGGCAGGTGTACATGAAGTGGAATCCTGTACAGCAGACCTGTAGGCCCACAAAACCAGAGGGAGATGCCTGTCCTAATCTCGTTGGTGCTCCGCTGTGAGAATTGCGAGTTGTTTTGCCAAGGTCCTGTTAAAGCGCTCAATGAGCCCATCACTTTGAGGATGCAGAGGTGTTGTGCGTGTTTTCCTCATGCCCAGTCGCTCACACATTGCAGTGAACACAGCCGACTCAAAGTTTCTCCCTCGGTCGCTGTGAATGACCTCAGCTGCCCCAAACCTTGTAGACATGCCTTCAACCAGCGCGTCTGCAACAGTCTCTGCTTCTTGGTCGGGGATGGCATATAATTCTGGCCATTTCGTAAAATAGTCCAGACCAGCTAAGACATAACGGTTGCCTTTGTCAGTGTGTGGAAATGGGCCCATTATGTCCTCTCCATCGGCGCGCCCACTGCTAGCTGTTGGAGGTGGGCACGAGACCGGCCTGGTAGGCCCTTGTGCGCTGTGCAGAGGTCACAACGGCGACAAAAGTCCTCAACATCTCGCCTTAGTTGGCCCCAATAGAAACTTTGCCGGAGTCTGCGAAGTGTTTTCGACACACCAAAGTGTCCTGCTCCTGCAGGCCCAAGAGAAGCTTTCAACACAGCCTCTCTCAGAGCCCTGGGGACGACCACCTGCCATCTATCCTCACCAGTAGCAGGCTCCTTCCAAGCTCTCTGGAGCACCCCATCCTTGACCTAAAGAGTCCCAATCTTTGAATCCAGTCCTTTAGTGGCAGGCGAGTATCAAGCGACCTCCTCCCACTTTGGGTTTTGACCCTGCAATACAGGTTGGAGGTCAACATCCTGTTGCTGCTGCTTCCTCCATTCAGGTGCCTCCACAACCTGCACCTCCCTACATACGGGGTCGACATGATCATGCGAGGGGCTTTGCTCATCACCACAAAGTTCCTTCTCTCGGGTCTCTCTCTTCTCGCAGAAGCGGCAGCCAGCAAGAGCACAAGGGCGTCGAGACATAGCGTCAGCGTTGGCATGGCAATTTCCAGTCCTGTGCTCCACTTGGAAGACATATGGTGCCAGTTCTTCAAGCCAGCGTGTAATCTGTCCTTTAGGCTCCTTAAAAGACAATAGCCACTGGAGTGCCGCATGGTCAGTGCGTACAGTGAAGGGTAAACAGGACAGATAATATCGAAAATGGCTAATGGCTCTCACAATTGCCAGCATTTCCCTTCGTGTGACACAATAACGCCGTTCAGCCTTATTCAAGGTTTTGCTGAAGTATGCCACTACTCTCTCCCATCTGCCCCCACTTTACTCAAAACCGCCCCAATTCTGACATTGCTGGTATCAGTGTCCAGGACAAACGGCAGGTTGGCGTCTGGGGGGACGAGAATGGTTGCCTCCGTCAGCACCTTCTTTAGCGAGCTGAAGGCCCGTCTGCACTCAGGAGTCCAGTCGAAATCAGTGTCCTTCCGCTGCAGGTGGAAAACCTGTGCAGCTAGACATGAGAATCCCCGCACAAATCGCCTGTAATAGGATGCCAGCCCAAGGAAGCTCTTCAGTTCACGTGGGTTGCTGGGAGTAGGCCAGTCCCTCACGGCTCGCACTTTCTCCTCCAAAGTGCTAATGCCTTCCCCTCCAACTTTGTGTCCCAGGAACTCAAGCTCTCTTCTCATGAAGCAGCACTTGTCAGGGTGAAGCTTCAGACCCGCAGTGGAAATTCTTTGTAAGACCTGTCGCAGGGCCTCCAAGGCTGCATGGAAAGAGTTCCCATGGAACAGGATGTCATCCAAATAGACCAAACATTCCTGTCGGGGGATGCCAGCCAGCACCTTGTCCATAAGCCGCTCAAAGGTAGCAGGTGCATTACACAGGCCGAAACAGAGAACTCGAAACTGCCACAACCCCCTGCCAGTACAGAAAGCAGTCTTTGGCCTGCCTTCCGGGCTGAGGGGCACCTGCCAATATCCACTGCGCAGGTCTAATGAGGAGAACCAGGACGATCCATACACCAGATCCAGAGTCTCATCAATGCGGGGCAGTAGATAGGAGTCTTTCTTGGTCACGCGGTTTAAGGGTCTATAGTCCACACAGAACCTTTTCTTCACCGTCTTTTTTTTTACCATGACAACCCCTGAGGCGCAAGGGCTGTCAGATGGCTCAATGATGCTAGCTTTCAGCATCTCGTCAATTGCGCTGTCCGCATCTGCCTGATGTGCAAGGGGAAGGCGGCGGGGGCGTGCTTTGATAGGTCGTGCATCCCCCGTGTCAATTTCGTGCTGCACCAAGTCTGTTCGGCCCACCTCCTCTTCTGTCAGCGCAAAAATGTCCTTAAAGTCCCACAACAGTTGCCCCAGCTCCTCCTGTTGCTTGGGTTCTAAACCATCACTGTTGCGCTTCCACACTTCGCGCAACCTGTCATGGACCACGGGGCCGGGGAGGAGGAATGCTCATCAATGTGGGCATCTGATGTGGGTGGAGAAGTCATAGGAGCCAGCGGTTCATGGGTGGGATCAGACTCCTGCTGTGCAATGGCTGCGCTCAACGTCGGAAGGAATGACTTTTCAGGCTGTGTAGGCCGCACCATTTCAAATGTGGGGCGTCTTGGAAAAGCCAACGTGTTCCTCCCCAGGTCAAGCACGCACTGGGCTGTTCGTAGAAAGTCCAGTCCTATGATGCAGGGGTCGCGTACCGCGGCAACCCACACCCGAAAGTTCATGCATAGTCCCCCCACTTGGATAGTCACCACCCCCCTTCCAAGCATAGAGGTGAGCTCGCCAGTCACTGTTCGAAGCTTGACTTCCAATCGTGCCACGGCTGGGAATACATCAGGCCTCAACAGTGTTGCAGCGTAGTCGGTGTCGACAAGGGCTACACAAGGAGACCCCCCAAGCGAAATGGGGACGTGACAGAAATCCCCCGCATGGGTCCAGCCAACCACCCTCACAGACTCTGCAGTATCACCTGCTTCTGGGGAAAATGGAGCTCCTCTCCCCCATCTTTGTGGTTGGGTTCAGTCTCCAGGAAACAACGCATGTTGGGACACAGGTGCAGGGGTCTGCGGCGTCCACTCTACACAGACCCCGGCCCCTTTCCCTGACCATCTGCCTTCTTGGGGCACCGCACGCTAATGTGCCCAGGCTGGCCACACACCCAACAAACTGGAGGGCCCCGTCGGGAATGAGCACCACTGCGTGGCGACTGCAGTGTGCTAGTGCGAATAAGCTCAGTCAGCTCATCCACCCGTAATGGTTGCTCTTGGATTTGGTTCACCGGTGTGGCAGAGTGCACAACATTGCCGTCAACATGGTCAATCCGTGTGGTGTCCCCTATGACCTCTCTCTCCACGGCCAGCTCCAGTGCCTCCTGAAGAGTACGGGGATGCGCCAGTTGAGTCTGTATGCGCAGTTCTCTTGGGGTAATGGCCCGGATAAATTGGTCCCTGGGCAGCTCACTCTGCACATCAGTCGGCATATGGGAATATGCACGCCTTGACAGGGTTTTAATGTCATTCGCTAATACACGCAGTGGCTCACCAGCCTGTCTTTGCCTGTTAGAGAGCTCCGAGCGTAGAATATTAGGTTGACTGCATTGTCCAAAATGCCGTCTGAGGGAACCAACCAAAGTGCCAGAGTCATCTCTCTCGGCTGGGCTGAGCAATAACAAGCAGGACAAAGCTTCCTCCGTAAGACACATGGCCAGCTGCAGTGCTTTATCCTTCTCAGTCCAGCCAGCAGCCCGTGCCAAAAGTTCAAATTGGGCATGGAAAGCCTCCCAGTCTGCCCTACCGGAGTATTTTGGAGTCTTGACAGGCTGATGACGACAACGGCGACCGTCAACGTCGTTCGCGCTTGCTCCTCCCCCAGCATTCAATGAGCCGAAACCAGCATCGAACGCCAGCTTCCTTGCGGCCCGCCTCTGGTGGTCAACATGCTCCGATACACTTTCGGGCTTCATATCACGGCCGCATGCGCCATCGGAAGAATCGTCCACCACCTCCTCCTTGACTCGCGGGCGGCAGCCGTAACTTCCGTTACTCGTTGCCATACTTTCGTTATCACTTCTGACACCAGTGTAACGTTGTATAATAAGTCAGGCCAATTTGTCCATCAGCGATCACTTTTATTATTAAGCCAGAAACGGCTGCTGTTGGCCGCAACGACGCAGAGCAGACCACAACCAAACACAACGACAACAACATAACGTTCACTCCCCTGCTGCCTTCACAGCCGCCACAGGAAAGAGGAAAACACAGAACCCTTGAACTATTTACAAAGTCGCTACAATACAGACGCAGTTGAAATGGCTTCCTGCCTCCCGAGTCTTCATTCTGGATATTAACCCTCCTAGTTATAACAAACTGGCGACGAGGTATGGCCCTGCGCTGATTGTTTTTGGCCGTGAGCCGACGTCAAGTTTTTTTTTTTTTCTCGCCGGGTGTGCGGCGCGTTGTCGCGGCTGACCGAACAGCTAACTGCCGCCTCCGTGTTTCGGGAGTCGCCGCTGCCTCGAAGGGGGAGGGATCCCCGTGGTGGACGTCAAGTGTGTTCGTTGCTGAAGGGGTAGGAGAAATCTCCGAAGTAAAAAAAAGAAAGAAAAAGACATTTTCCGGAACTAATTGTTGAAGGAATATAAACGAGGATGGCTCTGGTCGGACATATGGGGCCATTTGACGAAAATGAGGAACAATGGAGTTCATACACCGGTAGGTTTGAATACTTTATTCTGGCTAACAAGATAGAAGAGAATCTTGTCGTTCAAACGTTCCTAAGTATTCTGGGAGGAAATACATTCAACCTACTGCATAGACTTGTTTAACCTGACAAGCGAGGGAACAAGACTTATGTCGAGATTGTGACTATACTGAAAAATCATTATGCACCAAAACCGTTGGTCATAGCAGAGAGGTTTAGATTCCATAAGAGAAATCAGGAAGAGGGGGAATCTGTTTCAAAATTTGTAGCTGTATTGAAACAGTTATCTGAACATTGCGAATTTGGACTTTCACTAAACGACAATATACATGACTGGCTGGTGTGTGGTCTGCGCTGTGAGTCAATTCAAAAACGACTATTGACAGAAGCTAACCTGCTACTGGAGAAGGCGGTTAAAATTAGCACATCAATGGAGATGGCTACCAAAGAAGCACAGTTGTTAAGCACTTCCACCCAAATACACAAGGGAGCAACGGAATTTACAAAGAAAACAGCATCAAGCCAACCCTGTTATCGTTGCGGAAAATCAGGGCATCAGTCAACAGAGTGCCGGTGTAAGGACTTGGACTGTAGAAACTGTGGTAAAAAGGGCCACATTGAACGTGTCTGTAGAAGTAAGAAGGTTCAATCACACAAACAACATAATGAGAGACAAAAAGGTGGTGTAACCCGAAAGAAATACGTAAATGGTAGATGGTACATGAAGAGGATGAACACAGTGATTGTGAGTCAGAGGGAGATACAGTACATGTCTTATCTGTTATGGACGACCCTGATGACGGAAACTGGGTCACACCGTTACTTGAGAATGTGCCAGTCCGAATGAAGCTGGACACTGGTACACGTGTGTCCATGATATCGGAAGTTGTTTGTAAAGACAAATTCCAACACCTTGTCCTCCAAAAGACTAGACTGAAGTAAAGAACATACACCGGTGCGCCTGTCCCAGTGCTAGGAGTTGTGTATGTGATGGTGGAACATAACGAACAGAAAAAGACTCTTCCCTTGTATGTTGTAAAAGGAAATTATCCAGCTTTGCTGGGCCGCTGGTGGCTCAAGAAGATCAAATTGAATTGGCAACAAGTGTTCATAATCAGGGAAGGAGAAACAACCTGCCTCCAGAAGATCTTGAAAAAGCATTCCAAGGTTTTTGATGGTGAACTTGGTAGCATGAAAGACATTACTGTTATACTGAAGGTTAAACCTGGGAGTTCCCCAAGGTGTCTAAAAGCTAGACCCGTCCCACACGCCATCAAACCGAAAGTCGAAGCAGAATTCGACAGATTGGTAAAGAGTGGGGTTCTAGCCCCTGTAAGCACAAGTGACTGGGCTACTCCTGTTGTTCCTGTCATAAAAAAAGGATGGCAGTCCCAGAATTTGTGGTGATTTCAAAGTCACTTTGAATCCAGTTTTGTCAACTGAAAAGTATCCATTACTCCTCATTGATGATCTTTTCTCATGCCTGGCTGGAGGGAAGAAATTCAGCAAAATTGACTTATCGCAAGCATACCTCCAAATGAATGTGGAACGTGAGTCACAGGAGCTGTTGACAATTGTGACTCACAAAGGACTTTACCGGTATCAGAGACTCCCTTTCGGAATCACCTCTGCTCCAGCACTGTTCCAAAGGGCAATGGACCAGATACTGAGTGGTCTTTCTGGGGTTCAGTGCTACCTGGATGACCTGCTTATCACCGGACCTGATGAACAGTCCCCTTTACAAAATTTGGACGCGACCCTACAGCGACTGGAAGAATATGGATTGAAGGTCAGACGAGACAAATGTGATTTTTTCAGACCAAATGTTGAATATTTAGGACATGTGATTGACAGCACAGGACTGCACAAAGCACCATCAAAGGTAAAGGCTATCGTAGAGGCTCCAGCTCCCAAGAATGTGACCCAGTTGAGATCTTTTCTGGGGTTGTTGACATATTATGCCAAGTTTGTGCCCATCATGCCGTCTGGAGAAGAGAGACCCATTGCCTTGGCGTCAAGGACGCTTAACAAGGCGGAAAGCAATTTTGCACAGATTGAGCGTGAGGCACTTTCTATAGTCTTTGGAGTAAAAAAACGCAGAACGCCGAAGTGTTTTACTTCGAGGAAATGTCTGTTGCTCCAGTTACCTCAACGCAGGTGAAGAAAAAGACTCGCACTGACCCAGTCTTGTCCGAGATCGTAGATATCATCACTCAGGGAAGGGGAGGAGAGATGACACTAACCTTCAAGCCTTACTTAGTGAGACGAGATGAGCTTTCAGTCCAGAATGGATGCTTATTGTGGAGCTATCGTGTAATAATTCCACCACCCCTCAGAGAGAAACTGCTTGCGGAGTTACATGTTGGACACTGCGGTGTGGTTAGGATGAAAGAAATTGCACGCAGTTATTTTTGGTGGCCAGGCTTGGATGCAGCCATTGAGGAGAAAGCAAGATCGTGCATTGACTGACAGAAATTGAGAAACCTCCCACAGCTTGCACCTTTACACCCATGGGACTGGCCTGAGGAACCGTGGCAAAGAGTCCATATTGATTTTGCTGGACCACTCGAGGGCCACATGTTCCTAGTGGTAGTCGATGCTCATAGCAAATGGCCTGAAGTAGCTGTCATGAAAAGCACCTCTTCAGAGAGAACTGTCGAAGGGTTAAGGTTTATGTTCTGCAGATTTGGTCTTCCCCAACAGCTTGTCAGTGACAATGGCCCACAGCTGGTGTCGGAAGAGTTCCGAATGTTCATGGAAGAGAATGGTATTCAGCACATCAGGTCTGCACTGTATCATCCTGTTACAAATGGGCTTGCTGAAAGATTCATACAAACTATGAAGCAAGCGCTAAAGTCCTCCCCAAGTACACAATCTCTAAACCGTTGCCTCAATAGATTTCTATTGTCATACAGAAACACGCCCCACGCCACAACTAAGGTGTCTCCTGCCTCATCATTGTTTAAGAAAACACTCCGCACACGACTTGACCTCTTAAGACCTCCAAAGACAAAAGACATTGTTCATCACCAACAGGAAGCTAAAATGGGACAACGGGCAAAGGCAAAGTTACGGTCCTTAACGGCGGGAGATAAGGTTCTCGCTCAGAACTATGCCCATCATATGTATCATATACAGTGAAAACCCATGATCACCTCGTTTGGAGACGGCATATTGATCAATTGTTCCTGGCTTCCGGCCCTGGGGAAGACTCATCTCGTGCTACGTCCTTCAATCCAGCGCCAGAGGTCCATCAAGAGCAACATCCACCTTCAGAGAAACCCCAGGAGCAACCCTCTGAAATGGACAATGTAAACGGAACAGCCAAGCCTGCTCAGGGGACTTTGCCCGGTACCCCTCGCAACCCAGGAATCATTCAGCCATCTTCAACAGACAATGTAACTGACTTATTGATCGGTCGTACTTATCCTAAAAGACAAAGACGACCCCCTGACAGACTGACGTTGTAGTGTAATGACTAACCCATTTTATGGGGCAGAATAATCCCCAGTCCAGATTAGTCCACCCTCTCTCCGTAGTTAGCGCCCGGTTGTAGGGCAAGTTAAAATTGTTGTGTATTGAATCACAATCTTTACCTGGCAATACTTTGTAAATAAAAAAAAAAAAAAAATTAAGGTTGACTTTTGCTAAGGGGACCTTAACAGTAAGGGGGAAGGAATATGTTATGTATTGATTGTAGTCATTTCTCGTTGAGAATGCAGTGGTGCCCCCTGGGTAACTTGTTGATGACGTAAGTTGTTGTTGAGCGCTGAATGAAAAATACAGACGAAGTTGAAATGGCTTCCTGCCTCCCGAGTCTTTATTCTGGATATTAACTGTCAGGTTCGCCAATTTGACATATAGTGTTCGTAAGCTAAAAGGAGAGGACAAACAGCTCTTGTGGAGACAGAAAGGTTAACAAAGTTTATTTGACAACTTTATCTCCCCCCTGTTCCTCGATGCTTTTCACACATTCCCTTTTATAACATCGGGGAATCAGATTACACTCAAGAAATCAGATTACACTCAAGGGTGGTACAGTTCGTCTTCTCAAAAGCTGGTTTAGTCCGGTTTATCATGAGCGTGTCGCCATGAGTCGCAGCTGACTTTGACGTCAACATCTTTTATCAGGACCCAGTTGCTTGCTTCAGACTTCGATGCCAACTTATCAGGGCTCTTCACGATGTTGTTTACTTCATCCTCACTTCTGAAGAAGTGCCACCGCCCCGCCAATTGCAGACACCTCTCTGCAGTAGAGGTGTCTCCCTGTATCACCCCTCACACTGCAAACACTCAGCATAGTTCACTATATTAAACTGCAACATGTTATATGCACTACATATTAAAATAAGCTGCATCACGGCAAATGTATAATAACCTCTTAATATTATTCTAACAATATTCTTGCTTTTTTTAAACCACAATGGCCAAAGGAGGGAAAAGTGTGAATTTAATTGCAGATAAACTTGCAAGGACATTTTCAAGTCGGACCTTTCAAGAGAAGCTATATCGTCCAACACTCACTTAGTGGTGCTTAAGTGTGTTTCTGGATATTATTTGTCCAGCCGTGGTGTCATAAATGATGGTATTTTGATGTGGATTCATTCAAGTAGGACGAAGTAGGACTTCACTGAAGGAACCTTAAATTACTTCCATACCCTGGAAGGTCACTGACCTGGCGAGAGAATTGCCCCCACCATAAACAATGCTCAGGCCTATTTTCTCTCAGGGCAGTATCTGGTTACATCGGAACTTCAGAACCAAGACTGGTCACTTCTGTGAGCTCCAGTCCCTTCATAGTTTCATAAAGAGAATTACTTCCCATATCTAAATTAGGCCATTTAAAAATACACAACTTTTTTTTTTCATTTATTTCAATGTATATTTAAGCTTTCTTATGTAATAATACAATATTTATTCAATTATTTTAATGTTAAATTATATCAATATTAATTTAAACCTTTTTATTTCACACTTGAATATTTCTTAACATATTTGTTCTTTTGAATTTGGATGCCATTTAAATTATTCCATCCATCCAGCCATTTTCTGCCGCTCATCCGGGGTCGGGTTATTGAATTAATTTTTTAAGTATTTTTTATAATTCAATATTTATTTCAAGATCAGGACTCTTCTCAAATAGTTCAATATTTATAAAATGTTTCTATATTTGTTATTAATTGAATTAAGTCTGTATGTGATTTCCAATTTTACATTTTAATATTTTCCCATTTCACTATATAAATAATCCAATGTATAAAAAATATGATAAAGCATGAAAAAAAATGTTTGGTATATTTGACAAAATGATTTTTTCCGAAGTGAGATTCTGCTTAGAAACACACCCCAAACGCTTGATAGAGCTCTACCTAGAAAGTGGTTTTAGCTCGTCAGAAATGTATTCAGAAAGCGAAATATTAAATGTATCTGAGGGGATATTTGAAGAGTTTGAGTTATGTTCAATGGACCATACATATACGAGCAAGCCAAACACAACGAGAAAACCAGCGCTGACTCCAGTCGCCATCAAGTTGCCAACTCCTGACATTCCAAAACCTTTGAGAGAAACTGAGACGATTTGCGTTTCTCCTTCTGGCTCTTTTTATCGTTCAACTTCTAGTTCAGTTTTTCACTTTTTCACAGCGTAATGAAGGCCAGTTGAGCAAGTGGAACAAGTGATTTTATTGATGATTGTGGAAGGCAACGATTTCATAAGCACCGTTTCTTCTCACACCTTTTCCATTAGGTACAATTAAAAAGACAACTGAAAAGCATAATGTTCACAAATGTTGTTCCAGGCAAAGGCAATAAATTTTATTTACATGTTTGATGTTAACACACAAAAAAACTCATCATCACTCAGACACAATGGTTCTTCTGGCACTGATCACATTGGCTTTGTGTCAAGAAAAGAGCTTTGCAAAATTCAATTTCATATTTATTGAAAATCACATTTACATCTTACCACAAAGAGTCGGTTCTTTCATTTTTTTTCTTCTTTTTTTAATCTTCAAGTATCGCTGCAATTCTCACCAGCACAATTGTGTCTCTCAGCATGCTGTTTAGTGAAGAATGTTTTAGCACAAACGCTGCAACTGAATGGCTTGTCTCCACTGTGCGTTCTTGTGTGGATTCGTAAATGCAACTTTTGAGAGAAGCTTTTGCCACAAACTGAGCAGGAAAAAGGTTTTTCTCCACTGTGCGTTCTTGTGTGGTTTGTTAAATGCAACTTTTGAGAGAAACTCTTGGCACAAACTGAGCAGGAAAAAGGTTTTTTACCACTGTGCTTTCTTGTGTGCCTTACTAAATGAGACTTTCGAGAGAAGCTCTTGCCACAAATTGAGCAAGAAAAAGGTTTTTCTCCACTGTGTGTTATTGCGTGCCTTGTGAAATTTGAATTATCGGAGAAGCTTTTACCACAATCTGAGCAGCTAAAGGTTTTTTCACCACTGTGTGTTCTTGTGTGATTTGTTAAAAATGACTTTACATTAAAGCTTTTGCCACAAACTGAGCAGGAAAAAGGTTTTTCACCACTGTGCTTTCTTGTGTGGCTTGTTAAATGCGACTTTTGAGAGAAACTCTTGCCACAAATTGAGCAAGAAAAAGGTTTTTCTCCACTGTGTGTTCTTGCGTGCCTTGTGAAATTAGAATTCTCTGAGAAGCTTTTACCACAATCTGAGCAGGAAAAGGGTTTTTCACCACTGTGTGTTCTTGTGTGGCTTGTTAAATGTGACTTTAGAGAAAAGCTTTTGCCACAAATTGAGCAGGAAAAAGGTTTTTCACCACTGTGTGTTCTTGTGTGGCTTGTTAAATTTGATTTTAGAGAAAAGCTTTTACCACAAAACAAGCAGGAAAAAGGTTTTTCTCCACTGTGCGTTCTTGTGTGCCTTACTAAAGAAGACTTTCGAGAGAAGCATTTTCCACAAACTGAGCAGGAAAAAGGTTTTTCACCACTGTGCTTTCTTGTGTGGCTTGTTAAATGCGACTTTTGAGAGAAACTCTTGCCACAAATTGAGCAAGAAAAAGGTTTTACTCCACTGTGTGTTCTTGCATGCCTTGTGAAATTAGAATTCTCTGAGAAGCTTTTACCACAATCTGAGCAGGAAAAAGGTTTTTCACCACTGTGTGTTCTTGTGTGGCTTGTTAAATGTGACTTTAGAGAAAAGCTTTTGTCACAAATTGAGCAGGAAAAAGGTTTTTCACCACTGTGTGTTCTTGTGTGGCTTGTTAAATGTGACTTTAGAGAAAAGCTTTTGTCACAAAACAAGCAGGAAAAAGGTTTTTCTCCACTGTGCGTTCTTGTGTGCCTTACTAAAGAAGACTTTCGAGAGAAGCATTTTCCACAAACTGAGCAGGAAAAAGGTTTATCTCCGCTGTGTGTTCTTGTGTGCGGTTTTAACGACAGCTTTGAAGTCAATGAGTCAGTGTGACATGCCCTTTCACCTTTGGCTTGCCCATCATCTTCATCATCATCATCATCATGAGTGTCTGATAATGTGTCCTCATTTTGTGCTTGTGATGGCCCCCAGTGGTCTTCATCACCTTCTGTTGTCACGTGATGTCTTGAGCTGCTGCTTGGAGGCTCCGCCCCTCTGTTGTCCTCACTCTCATCCTTGTTTTCATCTTCACTCTTTATAGGGACAACGTTCACTGGTGACTTGTTGATCTCTTCCTCCTCCTCCTTTTTGATGTGAGTCCAGTCTGGCTCCTCTTTCACAGAAAGGAGATCGTTTTCACTGACGTCTGTAGGACACAGAAAGACAAATTTGGTTTGGTCAAGTCAAAGCTCAGGCGGCAACTTTGTCTGATATTGTTTCTACCATGCTAACTTGACTTGTGCCTGCCGCACACGGAGCAATGCGTGCGACCCCAATTTGGACCGGACCATGGGGGTATTTCACAAAATTACGTCCGATGATGTCAACCTTCCTTTCTTAGCAGCACAGCTGTGATAAACGAGCATTTAAAAAGGAAGCACGTTGCGGCTGATGCCCGATTTCATTCCTGACATAGTCACAGACGTTTTTGGAAGCGAGCTGAAGTGAGCACACACAGGCTATTGTGTGCGTCTGGTGGAACACCTGTTGTGGGACCCTAACATATTGATGGGGGCCACTGGGGGCCATCGCAACAAAATGTCATTGATAGAATAGGAATCCTTCAAGTGAAATATGTTTACAAGTATTTCTTTTTGCATTTATAGATAATTTCATCGTGGGTACTTTTTGCTTCCATTATAATCTGGATCCCTAAAAGAATTAAAGGGGCCCTGGAATCAGAGTGGCTATTTATTGTATGATTTACGTTTGGGTTTTTTTTTTACCCAAAATGACATTTATCCTGCGAGTAAGTTCCGACATTACCCTTTTTATTTTTATAAAATTTCAGTTTTTAAATAAATTTTAAAACAACATTATGTTTGAAGAGTAAAAGTTCTTACACATAAGCATTAAGCAACAACACTTTCACTCTGACTTTCGTGTTGACATATTTGAATAATGACTGTTTATATTAAAGTTATCCAATACATATTCAAATTAGACTAAGATACACCATAATATTTTAAGAGTTCACTGAATTATTTTGTAACCGCAATGATGTATAACAGCCAGAGGGTGTCAGTAATGAGTAACAAAGTAACACAACACCTCCCATTGTTACGTCATCATTGTCATTTGGATAAATTACCAGGAACTACGAGTTTCGGGGGAGATGCAAACCACCTGAGCCACAGGAACTTTATTACCAGGAACTAAATGTTCCTGGGCTTGTTGGTAGAAAAGGGGGTTGTGACGTTCTCCCTTTTTAAGACCATTGTAAGCCAGTACAAAGTTCATAAATAAGACCAATACGTACTTGATTTATTAAAAAAACGTAATCATTTGTGTTTTATTCACGAACATTGATCAACCTCCATTGATCTTATTGCCGCAGTGTGCACAGTTTTTAGAGTCAGGTTGAATCATTCCATAAGGAATTGCTTGAACAAGATATGTCAGAGAAGTTATTGTAAAAAACGAGACAAGCCTGCACAAATGAATCACCCAGCCAAGATTGTCTTTGTCACTTGCGAGGAGCAGTCCGGCAAAGAGAAAAGCTTTCCCGCTCCCGTGCCGCGTTTTATTGAAGCACAGCAAAGTAATTTGTATATGCAAACTCATAAAGAATGGAAAAACATGAACACTTTGACTTTATCACACCCGTCCGTCCACACTCTTCCTGTTGTTCGAACGGTTTCAGCTTACAAGACATGTTTGGGTCAAACTTCTGTTCAATGCGAGCTAAACGGTTTCCTGTCAAACACGGTTCAAGACGTGCATCTGTTTTTGTGGCTTCTTGTTAATCTGCCAGCATAGACACAACTCTGTTACCACTGAACTCACGTTTTCCTGTTTAAGAGGTCCATGTTTTTGTGACCTTCTATTAACCTGTAAGCATAGTTTTGAAACATGAGGTGTCAGGTTGAAATGCCCTGAGGCCTTTGGGAGAGCTTAATTTGCTGCTGACTGAAATAGCTTCCTGCACCAGATAAAGGTGACTGACACCAGGGAAAAAGCAGGCATTGTTGTTCATTTTTACAGCCGTCCTGCTTCCTTCAGCTCTGTGCACCCTCTCTCTGCTAGCCCCCCCCCAATATTAAAAAATAAAACGGCAATAACCTTGAACGCATTTCCCCAAACAACTTAATGTTGTGATGCATATTTTTAACGTTGTTCTTTACAAAGCAAATGAGAGTAAAACGTGTACAAACCTGCTTTGTGTAGCACAGCACGAGGCTGCTTCCAACCTTCGCCCAGCAGTTGAAGATGTTGCTCGTTCTCTTCTTTTATTCCAGAAAGTTCCACTTTGTACTTGGGTGTCGTTCTATCACACATTTTCAAATGATAATTCCAAAATATCCGCACTTGATCTCTGCTTGGCGATAACTCGTGAGCTTCTCTTTGTTCGACGAGACGAATGAAAGATGGCGTCGTTTTTTTCCTTCCAGAAAATGGCAGTCTGTTCGTCACGAAAGCGGAAGAACAGGACACACCCCGCTGTGATATGATTGGCTGCTGGTTTTGTGGAGCACTGTCACCAACTCACCGACAGATGTCACCATTTGCGATCCAAATCATCGTTATCTTCTTCTAAACATTGGAAAAACGTACGATTTGAACCGTATGCACATGAACAAACATTTTAGTTCCCAAATATGAACTTGAGAGATGTATTGAATTTTACTTTTGTTGCTGGTTTTGTTTTTACATCTGACACCATGTCGTCGGTTGGATCGTATTTCAAATGTATTTCCCTATTATTAACAGTTGACATAATAAAGTGATACTTTATGTCAACATATTTGCACCTTTGCCTTTTTCCAGGCTTTTTCGACAAGTTGCGATGTGGTTGTAAATTTTG
The DNA here is from genome assembly GCF_059441095.1 of Idiotropiscis lumnitzeri. NCBI lineage: Eukaryota > Metazoa > Chordata > Actinopteri > Syngnathiformes > Syngnathidae > Idiotropiscis > Idiotropiscis lumnitzeri. Next base: position 31,570,644 of record NC_142392.1, on the reverse strand, counting down.
TTTAAGTGGGGTTTTCTAAGAAAAGATACAAGTCCAGTTTCTTTGCTCTGACCCAACTTGGCCAGCGTTTATTTCCAACAACGTGTTCCTCGAATGCCCTGCAGTCCTAACAACAGGCTTACACACATCCAACTGCCCTGCAGTGCCCCCTACTGATGCACCTGATAACACAGCATACCATATTGTTACATCCTTTCTCTTTTTGGAAAGCTTGTCCTTTAAATTGGACTTGGTGCCGAACACATACAATGTGAACAATGCTGAGACAACAGTTTTTTTTTTTCTCAGTGACAGATGCAATTTCAACATCCCAAACAAAACAGTGCTCCTCTGTTAGGAGGAATCCCACCCTTTTTTTTTTTTTTTCACAATTACAATTACCCTTAAAAATAAGAATCCCCAAAGCATGTGATTAAGTAGTAAAGTCCTTGTACCGCTCGCGGCTTGTGAATAACTCTCCCACTCCTAGTTGTCATCGGCCTATCCCTATCGGACGGAGCGGCTGGCTGAGGTTGTATTGGACTCGCTTGGGTGTTTGGTGGATCCTCAGCCTCCTTGTCAATTGGCCCCACATGTGGATCTCCCAGAGCACGCCTGAGGTGTCTACGGTTCCTCCTCAGAACAGCACCTGAATCCAATTCAATGTCATAGGATCTGCAATCAATACAGTTTTTCACTCTGCCCAACCTCCACTTAGTGTGGGGGTGAAAAGGCTGAACCCTAACACAATCGCCAGGTTTTAATGCATCGAGATCCCTAGCAGAGCGGTTGTAATAAGCACACTGGCGGAATTGATTTTTCAGCAGCGCTGGCCCTGCTCTAATCACTTTGGGCCGAAGAAGGCTGGGCTTGACTCGGAGCAGTGTCCTTGTACGGCGGCTCAGCAGTCTTTGCGCCGGGCTTGAGTCTAGTCCTTGTGACGGTGTATTGCGGTGATCCAATAACGCAAGATATGGGTCCTGCCCAGCCGCTTTAGCCTTTTGCAAAAGTCTTTTTGCTGTCTTCACGGCAGACTCTGCTTTGCCGTTACTCTGAGGGTAACCTGGAGATGATGTCTTGTGCTCGAACTCCCACAGCCGACTGAACCTGTGGAAATCCTCCGATGAGTATTGAGGTCCATTATCTGAAATTACAGTGCTGGGAATGCCATATCTAGCAAAGTGGGCTTTCAGTTTCTTTATCACCGTGGCAGATTTAGTGTCAGGCAAAAAGTCTATTTCCCAATAATTCGAGTAATAGTCCACTGTCACATGGTAGTTCTTGTCCTCTAACTGAAAAATGTCGACGCCCACCTTTGCCCATGGCCTGTTTGGCAAATCATGTGGGTTGAGTGTTTCCTTCTGTTGTCTGTCATCTACTGACCTGCAGATGTCACAACGAGCGATGTGTGCTGTAATATGGTCATTCATGCCAATCCAGAAAACGCATTCTCTGGCTCTCCTCAGACATCCTCCGACACCTAGATGAGATGAATGCAGGCGGCTGGTGATGTCCTTCTGGAGTGCGGTAGGTATAACAGCACGTTCACCTTTAAAAACAATGCCATATTGGTGACTCAGCTCCCCTTGAAACGAATAGTATGGCCTGATCTCCGGCGGTATTGATCTTCTGTCTGATGGCCATCCCTGTTGCATCATCTTAATAAGCGTTTGAAGCGCTCTATCTTCTTCTGTAGCTACTCTAATCCTGCTCAGGCTGTCACTGGAGATAGGGAGGTGCTGCACCATGTTAACAGTTTCTATGTCAGCCTCAACAGAGCCCAGGGGTGAGCATTCTGGGAGATATGCTCTACTCAACGTGTCTGCAGTAACATGTCCCTGCCAGGAACGTACACTACAGTCAAATCATATTTCTGAATGCGCAGCATCATCCTTTGGAGTCTCTTTGGAGCACTCAACAGAGGTTTCCTCACAATTGTCTCGAGCGGCTTATGATCGGATTGGACAGTGACCTTACGGCCATACGTGAACTGATGAAATTTCTCGACACTGAAAACCATGGCTAAAAACTCTTTCTCAATCTGAGCATAGCCACGTTCCGTCTGCGTGAGTGCTCTGCTTGCAAAAGCAATGGGCTTGCCTTTCTGCATTAGTGCTGCCCCCAAACCAGTGTCCGATGCATCGCATTGCACCACTAAATCCTCCTCAGGGCAGTAATACTTCAGGACAGGAGCACCTGCAATCATCATTTTAAGTTTCGCAAAAGCCGTTTCATGTTGCTCCATCCATTCCCATTCAACATCTTTGTGTGTCAACTGTCTCAGTACCTCACATTGGTCTGAAAGCTTGGGGCAATATTTCGCCAGATAGTTTATCATACCCAACAGTCTTTGCACTGCCTTGACGTCTGTGGGCCTCGGCATGTGCTCAATGGCACGGACCTTGTCTGGGTCAACTTTCAGTCCACCTGCTGTGAGCCTGTGTCCAATGTAAGTGCACTCAGCCTGTCTCAGTTTGAACTTGTCTGGGTTCAATTTAATGTTCTTTTGTTTACATCTGTCCAGAAACTGTCTCAACTTTGCATCATGGTCTCTTATCGCATCTTCCTGTCTCTCACCCTGGCCTGTAATAAGCACATCGTCAGCAATGATATACAGACCAGGCAGTCCATCCAATGCTTGATTCAATTTCCTCTGGAAAACCTCAGGTGCCGGACTAATCCCCATGGGCATCCGGAGCCATCTGTAGCGCCCAAATGGGGTGGAGAATGTGGTCAGGTAGCTAGACTTCTCTTCAAGTTTGACATGCCAGAAACCACTTTTAACATCACACACCGTGAACAGTCTAGCTTTAGACAAGTCTGGGAATACATCTTCAATAGTTGCCAATGGGAAGTGACTGCGCTTGAGAGCCTTGTTCAAGGGCTTTGGATCAATGCATATTCTTGGTCTGCCATTTTGTTTTTGTACTACCACCATGCTGCTGATCCAATCGGTGCTACAGTCCACTGGTGCGATAATACCTCTGCGCTCAAGGTCTTGAAGCTTCTCCTTCAGTGGCTTCAGCATAGCAACAGGCACCCGTCGCTGTACTGGTTTGACACTTTTGTCCACTTCTATTGTGTACTCTCCTTCCAGACACCCATCTCCTGAGAATACATCTGCAAAGTCTATCTTAATCTGTTCAAATGTCCACTCTCCTATTGTCTCTTTCTCTGTTGTCACAATACTGTCCATTGCCATGATATTTTCATAATGCACCTTGATAAGTTTCATAGCCTCACTGGCTCTTTTCCCTATAAGTGGGACAGTGCAGTCATCATCCACTACTTGGAACTCCAACCGATACAGTTTCTGGTTCCTTGGGTTCCTCAGCTTGACTTTACATCTGCCCAGCGGTTTCACCTTACTACCATTATACATCAAGTTATTATTAACAGTTATTGGCACGTTACTTTGCATTAAAGATCCGCAAGATGGAAGACGTCACTGTTGATGCACACTCAGAGGTGCAGCGCTATATGTCAGCAGGACACGTTGCACGTACGGAAGACTCGCTCTTATACTGGAAGTCCATGGAGGCAACGTTCCCTCACCTATTTCTATTAGCCACACAGGCGTTGTGCACACCGGTCTCTTCAGTGCCTTGTGAGAGGATCTTCTCAAAGGCGGGGGAAATTGCCTCAAAAAAAGAATTAGACTGAATAACAAAACGCTGGAGAAACTAATTTTTTGGAATAAAAATCTTTAATTACAATGAGTCCATTGTCATTCACAACACTTTTACTTGGGCATTCAGACAGATGTTCTCTTAATTTATCAACTGCGTCTCGAATATCAAAGATTTTTTTTATGAAATTGCGTGTATGTAAAAATAATGTGAAAGCAAATGCCTAATCAGAATCAGAAATCCCTTTGTCATTGTACTCAAGTGTGCAACGAGATTCGAGAGCTCCTCTCTCCAGTGCAATACAACAATAATTCAGTTAAATATATAAATTAGATAAATATGAAAATTAAATAGTGCGATGGAATGCAATACGAAATAGGATATATAAAAACACATCACATCGCTAATCAATGGAATTGGATAAAATTAGTTTGACAGATCAGTGTCAGATGACCCTGTCAAATGTTTCCTGCAAGTCCACCAGGTGTCAGTATTCAGCAACACAGTGTCAACACAGTGTCAATACATTGTGTCACTGTGTCGAAACGATACAGGATGCCTCATCTACCCATCACTAGCTGCCACCATGTTTAAGTGGGGTTTTCTAAGAAAAATACACGTCCAGTTTCTTTGTTCTGACCCAACTCGGACAGCCTTTATTTGCAACAACCCGCTTCTCCGATTCCCTCTAATCATAAATACAGGCTTAGAATTAGAAATTAGAAATCCCTTTATTGTCATTGTACTCAAGTGTGCAACGAGATTAGAGGGCTCCCCTCTCCAGTGCAATACAACAATAATACAGACAAATATATAAATTAGATAAATAAATAAGAGAGTGCAATGGAATTTAGTACTGAATAGTGCATATAAAAACACATCACAATGCTGTTCTGCAAGGTAAGGGTGTTCTCGTGTGTGTGTGAGAGTTCAGAATGAGATGGCTCTCGGAAAGAAACTGTTTCTCAGTCTATTGGTCCTTGATTTGATGCATCTGTAGCGCCTGCCAGAGGGCAACAGGTCGAACAGGTGTGAGTTTGGGTGGGTATTGTCATTGACGATGTTGAGAGCCCTTCTGAGGCACCGGGCGGTGTAGATGTCCGACAGCGAGGGGAGAGGGCAGCCAATAATCCTTTGCGCTGTTTTGACTGTCCTCTGGAGCCTCACTCTGTCCGCCTCAGTGCAGCCGCTGTACCAGGTGGAGACACAGTACGTCAGCAGGCTCTCAATGGACGAGTGGTAGAAGGCCAGCAGCAGCTTCCTGTCCAGGTTGAATTTCCTGAGGCGTCTTGTTCCTCCTGAAGTCGACGACAATCTCCTTTGTTTTAGCAGTGTTAAGGTGCAGTCTGTTGTCCTTGCACCAAGTTGTCAGTCTCTTTACCTCCTCTCTGTAGGCTGTCTCGTCACCTTCCGAGATCAGACCGACCACTGTCGTGTCGTCAGCAAACTTGACGATGGTGTTGTTGCCGTGGGCCGGGCTGCAGTCGTAGGTGTAGAGGTCGTACAGGAGAGGGCTCAGCACGCATCCTTGGGGGGAACCGGTGCTCAGCATGAGGGTGGAGGACGTGTAGGGGCCGAGCAACACAGTCTGGGGTCTGTTGGTCAGAAAGTCCTTAATCCAGATGCGTGTGAGGGCAGGGAGGCCGAGAGTGTCCAGTTTGGCGACGAGGATGTCTGGGATGATCGTGTTGAATGCCGAGCTGTAGTCCACAAAGAGCATCCTTGCATAGCTCTGCTGTCGTTCCAGGTGGCCCAGCACAACATGCAGAGCAGTGTCGATGGCGTCCTCAGTGGATCTGTTAGCCCGGTATGCAAACTGGTAGGGGTCCAGAGTGGGAGGAAGGCAGTCCCTGATGTGCTGGAGAACCAGCCTCTCGAAGCACTTCATAATGACTGGTGTGAGAGCAACAGGACGGTAGTCATTCAGGTGGACGGCTGGTGACTTTTTGGGGACAGGAATAATGGTGGAAGTTTTCAAGCAGGAGGGGATGACTGCCTGAGCCAGGGAGCGGTTGAAGATCCTGCAGAAAACATGTGACAGTTGGTGGGCACATGCTCTGAGGACCTTGCCTGGTATTCCGTCGGGTCCAGTAGCTTTCCTGGGGTTGACCGCCAGGAGCGCGCGCCTCACATCGTGTTCCTCTACGATGAGTGGGGGGGAGTTGGAGCTTGAAGTGCGGGGGTGTGACGGTTGGGGCGAGTCAAAGCGAGCGAAGAAGCAGTTAAGCTCCTCTGCCAGCGATGCACTCGGGTCTACAGAGGTCGTTCTGCTGCCACGGAAGTTGGTGATGCTCCGTAGACCCTGCCACACCTCCCGTGGTGTGTTACTGGCAAGGTGGGCCTGCAGCCTCCCCTTGTAGGTTGCCTTGGCTAGCTTGATGCCTTTGCTCAGGTCAGCACGAGCCACCCTGTACTGGGCTTTGTCGCCTGACCTGAAGGCAGCGTCACGGGCCTTGAGGAGAGAGCGAACCCTGCTGGACATCCAGGGCTTCGCATTTGGGAAGGTCCGTATAGTCTTATGTTGGGACACAGTTTCCATGCAGAACTTGATGTAGTCCAGTACACAATGCGTGTAGACATCAAGGTCCTGATGATCAAGAGGTCCCAGTTTGTGTCATGAAAGCAGTCCTGTAATTCACTCATGGCGCCGTCACGCCAGGTTTTCACAGTCTTTGTGGTAGGCCTGAATCTGCGCCTGAGAGGGGTGTACGCAGGTGCGAGCTGCAAGGACAGGTGGTCTGACTGGCCGAGAGGGGCGAGTGGGAGGGCTCTGTATGCGTGCTTGATGTTCGAGTACACATGGTCGAGAGTGTTGTCTCCCCTCGTTGGGCACTTGACATGCTGGTGAAACTCTGGGAGTACAGTCTTTAAATTGGCCTTATTAAAGTCTCCCGCTACAATGTGGACGCAATCAGGGTGGGCCCGCTGATGTTTATTGATGACGCACGCGAGTAGCGAGAGCGCCGTGCTCGTGCTAGCGTCGGGAGGGATGTAAACAGCCGTGACAATCACTACCGTTAGCTCCCTCGGGAGAAAATAAGGCCGGCATTTAACGGACATGAACTCGATGTCGGGGGAAGAGTGCTTCTCGACGATCGTGCTATCGCCGCACCAGTTCTCATGCACGTAAACACAGAGCCCCCCGCCCCTTCTCTTACCGGTGTCCCTCGTCCGATCCGCGCGATGTAGCGTCGGGGACGTCTGCGTGCAGCCAGGATTCCGTGACGACGATCACACTGCTATCTCGCACATAGCGGTTTCCCAGGATTTGTAATCCCAGATCGTCGATTTTGTGGACCACGGATCTGGCGTTGGTGAGGTACAGACTCGGCAGTGGTTGCCTATGGGGCTACCGCCGCAGCCGTAGCAAGACACCGAACCAGCAGCCCCGCTTCTGCTTCCTCTCTCTGCGTCGCCTGCGCCGCCTCCCGGTCCCGATGACAAGCCACGGTGAGCCGGGCAGCCTCGCCAGTTCGTCCGGAATTTTGCAATCATAGCAAAATTCCTCTGTGATGGTTATTTCGCATCGATATCCAATGTCCACGATGTCCTGGCGGGTATATCGATGTTGTGCCTCAGTTGGTGCCAATAAGAGCAAGCAAACACTAATAAAAAGTAATAAGGAGCACTGGGAGGGAGAGCTGTTAGCCGCTGCGTCTATGCGCGCCGCCATCTTTGAAAAAAAAAAAACATGAAAAAACAACTTTAAACAATATCATAAAATGTTTCAATTCAAACCTATCCCAAAAACCTAATCCTTTTGCGTCATGGTCCGTTTTGTCCTGTCATGTTTTTGTTTTGTGTTTGCCCAGCTGGAGTGGGGGCGTTTCCTTCCAGCACTTGTTCCTGTTCATGTCGTCATGGCTGGAGAGACGCGCCCACCAGCCACGCACCTGTCACTCATCAAGTCATTGATTACTGCACTATTTAAACACTCCACGCTGACTACTCAGCGTCGGAATATTCATCTTGCTCATGTCCCAAGTTGTGAATTCTAGACACCTTGTTATTGCATTCCGCGTACCTTGTTCCCGTTCATTGTTTGTGTTTCCGTTTTCATTTATTGATCTTCTCGGTTGAGCTCAATTGGTTTCTCTTGCCCTTCTGCGGTAAGCGATTTTTGTTCATTTTGTTCCTTGCCTTTTGCAAGCTTTTTTCGTTCCCGTCGTTATTCCCCTGGTGTCAGTTTTTCCACCAGCGTCTTTCGTTGCACTTTGTTGGTATTGGGTATGATTATATATCTTATATATCTTGTCCGCACCCCAGCCACGCCTCCCCATCTCCAACCCTCACAAACAGCTACCGTCCATCGGCCACTCGACCCCCATCTTTCCAACCTCATATCTGCAACTCCCCCTGCTCATCCAACTGCTCCCACCACTTTCCCCACACTCTTCACCCTGCTTGCTTTGACTTTTTTCTTTCAATTTCCTAATCAACTCAGAGTTCCCAATGGTCACATTTCGTACGTCCGCAAGACACATGCTCAATGAAGCCTTTGTGTTTCGGTTTCATATACTTTTTCTCTCAAGTAATTTCAACGCCAATCCTCTCCTTAATTGCTAATCATCCCCTGAAATTTTTATAACAATCATAATTTTACATTCCCACCATTTCCCCATTTTTAATCAACTACGACTCAAGCAGTGTGGAACTCTCATCGGAGCAAGGTCCATCCTATCACAGATTTTTCCGTGTTTTGGATTCTCCTCTCTGTACTACCAAAATATCCACAACTTCATTATTTATCCACTCCAACCAATCAGGCAGTTTTATCTTATCACCGTTAGGTTTCCCCCTGTTCTGCTTCAGGGTTGCATTCACTCACGTGATCGCTTGAACTTTCACACGATATATTGTATGCACCACACGTTACTTTAAGCATGTTTTGTTGTGAGTGTGGGACGCAAACCCCACTCTCTCCTTTTTATCATCACTCACCAGACATTAACACTCTACTTTCTCTTACACACCCTAACATTAAACCAATTGAGCATCATAAGACATAGACCCGGGAATTATAAACATGAGACATAACAACCCAGTAGAACGCAGCACAGCAAGGGCCACAAATTGCCACGGGACACACACAACGTATAGGCAGTTAGACAATTACACAACAACGTCACAATTAACACACAGACAACAGCACAAACACAGAACTGAGCAAGTGAACCACATTGGAACACCCCGAAAGCAAGAAACTGCCAACAATATTTGAAAACCTTAAAATCTATTCTATATTCCAGCAACCGGAACGCTCCACGCCTCGGTCAACCACGTATACCGTGACTGCGGTTGCAGTGCGACCATCAGCTCATCAGCTGTGCACTTCCCTCCACCGTGTATGCCTCTGCAGCGACAGATAATGGCGGTCCGAATGATCCAATCTTTCCCAGCCTCAGTCCACTTATATACTATACTATACTTACTATACTGAGCGTCACTTTATTGGGATCGCCGTGCACACGTTCTGCTAGTCAGCTGTGCATCCCCTTCTTCGACTGCCAGAGCAGGAGTCCCCCTTTTTGACTCCGGGTGCTAATTTCTGTTGCCGGCCGACAACAGGAGCCCCCTACTTATTTCACCTGCGTACGCTTCCAATATTACTAGTAATCCATGCGCAATCTACATTCTATACAAAGCATGCAACCATTCCTGAAGTCCAGAAACAATATATCCAGAAACACTGACAAAATTTAACGGTCTAATAATCGGCCACGTCTTTCCACTCTACAATATAACAAATCAGGAGACTTTGAATAAACAGGCTCTCCCCTACCTTTGTTCTGATTGTCCAGGCCTGGAATATTGTAGAGTGTGAACAACAAGCCGCAAGGACTCTCTCCTTGAGAAAATCACGTCGGGGTCACCAAAACTGTTGGAGTTGAGCCACCGAGAAAACGAGAAATATTTCGTAAATGAACCTGAAAATCCAAACTTACTCCAATGCGTGTTCGTTTTTTTTGTACTCAAGAAGAAAAGGGTCAAATAAAGACTCAACAACAACTGATTAGAGTTCCGATATTTAAGTTTCTTCGATTTCTGGAGTTCAGGAAATAGTACAAATACAGATATCTGGGCGGCTTTTTCTTAATCTGACGAGAAACTGTTCTCGGACGAGCCCAATCGAAAAATGTTGCGCTGATCTCAGCCCAGTCTGACATTTTCTAGGAGGTTTTCTTTGTCAAGGGACATGTAGGTTGAATCGGTCGTCCTTGCTCCTTCCCACGTTCCACGTCCAAGGCTGACCTTCTCAGGCAGGCGGCAGTCTCTCCGTCTCTCCTGCTCTCCTTCCCCTGTAATCTCGTCAGTGTACAGATTGTGTGGTGTAAATTTTCACAGTTCAAATTATGTATTTTTGGTGTTCTTGATAGTGTCCCTGTGACGTCCTCCCCGGCCCAACTTGATGTTTGTATCTTCTATGGCCTATGTGGAGAATGTGTTTTGTCGTATTTGTCCATGAAGTGCGATCTGGTTTGTCATCAGTTTGACCTGAGCAGACTGAATCTGTTTGTTCTGAATGAGAGTGTGGGTCGTGAAAATACTATGTGTGCAAGTTTGAGGTCTTACATTTAAACTAAGTCATAGAAAATTAGCATATGAGAATAATATAATGCATCAGTAAACACCATGACTACAATCCCAGTCAATCTTATCGATGCACTGTACTTCTACTTTCATTTGAAAAATGCTTTTTGTTTATCAATGTTGAACATATTCAGTCCCTATGAACCTGCTAAATTAAATAATTGACCTTCTGTCCCGTAAGTGTTTAAAATAATGCCAGCAATCGTAATACAATCCTTCACTATTAATTACATAACGCCTACAATAAAATACAACTTTAACTCTATTGATGAAAGTAAAGTTTAATTTTGGCTATTAAGTAACGAAGTGGTGGGCCTTCAAGGTCTTCTCTGCTGGCCAAACATAATCAATAAAAAAAAAAAATCGTAATCGTCGCATTGATGTCATATTATAGCTGAGCGTTGTATTTTTAGGTGAGAGTTTTGAATCCAATAAGAATTCCGCTCGCTCGTGTTGCCGGGCAGGTTTCACAATACGAGGAGCGCGCATTATGCGTTCCGAGGCCTGAATATGCAATTGTGCGAGCATCTCTTCTGTCAAAGTCAATGAGCTTTCAAATTTGTTAGACGGTTGCGATAGCCAATCAGATCACGAGTTGGTTACAGTGAGCCTTCTCGCTGGCCTTATGCTGAGGGTGATGAACGCGTTTTGTGATTGGATACTCACTCGTGAGGGGGCAGCACTATGCCGAATCAACACACCAAAAAGTCGGAACTGGCGACCGTTCGAAAATCTGAAATATATTCTTGCTTTTTTTAAACCACAATGGCCGAAGGAAGGAAAAGTGTGGATTTAATTTCAGATCCACTTGCAAGGACATTTTCAAGTCGGACCTTTCAAAAGAAGCTATATCGTCCAACACTCACTCAGTGGCGTGTAGAGAGAGATGCCCTTTATTAGTCCCACAATGGGGAAATTCAAGATTCGAACCCAGGCCTCCTGGGGAGATCGGGTCCTGAACATGGCGCCTTAGACCACTCGGCCATCCTGACAGCCAAGTGTTTGTAAGTGTGTTTCTAGATATTATTTGTCCAGCCGTGGTGTCATAAATGATGATATTTTGATGCGGATTCATTCAAGTCGAACAAAGTAGGAATTCCCTGAAGGCACAGGTGTGAAATGCACTGAGGTAACTTCAAAAGTAAAAGTAAAAAAATTATGATTGCTTAAGAATGTGCAAGAAAGAACTCAATCTGATCGAAATGTTGTGCTTTGACAAATGTTGAAAATAATGACATTTTCCAGGAGGTATTTATTTCTTTGTTGTTTATTCATTCAATTCTGGACTTATTTCAATATTTGAGTATTATTTTTCTTTCAATATGTCGTATATTTTGTCTTTGAAGTGTGGGTCCTTGCTGCCTTCCGGAGAGGCAGCCAAGCAAGGCTGGATTGGTGATGAAAAAGAACTGATTCGAAAAAGATTTTACTCTCGTCACATGCTGATGTCAAAAGAAGTCTCCCCAAAAACGTGCGAGCCCCCTCTCAGACATTCCCTTCTTTTAGGGAATGCCCAAATAGGACATAAATATCTAATTTTCCCTTGTTGCATATGCAATTCCCATCACGCTAGTCTTCGGGATTTCCCTCCAAAAGTCCCCCAGAGGGAGAGCAGATGCGTCTCCCCGTTTGATACGACCAGTCTACGAGTGACCACCTTAAATTACTTCCATACCCTGGAAGGTCACTGACCTGGCGAGAGAATTGCCCCCACCATAAACAATGCTCAGGCCTATTTTCTCTCAGGGCAGTATCTGGTTACATCGGAACTTCAGAACCAAGACTGGTCACTTCTTTGAACTTCCCATATCTATAGTAGGCCATTTAAAAATTGTCAGGTTTAAAAGGTCCTGACGCCTTCATTAGACTGAATTAAATGCAGAGAACCAGAGGAATAACCAGGGAAGGTTTTGTCTTTTCTCCATCGCGATGGGAGGAGAAGCCAGGAAGTGAAGTAGACGTCTTGCCAGTTCACTCTCCCGCACTCTCACTGGCTTCTTCGCCCATCCCTCTGGACTTTATTCAGAGAAAAACGAAACCTATGGAAAGTGAAACTTAAAACAAGCGTGTGGGTGTGCGCATGTGTGCTGAAGCAATGATGTGCGTGTCTGTGAGTGTGTGTGTAATTATCATTGATACAAATAGTGTATAAAAAACATGATTAAAAATACACAAACTATTTACATACTCTCACATTTCCCCCCTGTTTGTCGGATTTAAATCATGTCCATACGGCTTTAAGATGAGTCATCAGGGAATAAAACATATAAAAATACATTTCAATGTGCCTAGTGAAAAATAACAAAACTGTCTCCACGCAGAGCTTGTCTCTGGGGGACTCGATGCAGGCCCCTTGCCTCGCTGTAGGAGGAGACAGCCGTCTTTACCTCCCGGATCTTCGTGTGTGGGGCTTGGGCGACAAGTCCATATTCATTTTACGTTTCAGTGTCCAGTTCGAGTTCGTCATTGTCCAGTTCGAGTTTGTCATACTCAACATCAATCAGATTGTAATGTTACTTTTGGGCAACAAACATGCAATTAATCATCATTTTTGTCATAAAAATAATGCAACAAAAACAGACTACACATAACAAAAAATGAAAACCATAATTATCCCGATATATATTGTGTCTTTCAAATTCTTCATAGTGGTCATAACATCAATAATTGTTTCATTTTTAAAACTTTAAATGCAATTATGTTCTTCAATCAAGGTTCAAATTTCTTTATGTACGTCATTAATTTCCAAACCATATCTAATCTTTTTATTCTGTGGCTTCAACATTCGTATCTGTGGCTGGTGGTGTGGTTCTGATGTGCGTGTGGTCCGAGATTGTGACTCGGGGAGGGATTCGCGTTGCTAGGCCTTTAGCTGGAAACCGGTGAAGTTTGTACTGCAACTGGTGGATCCAGCTGCCACGCCCCGCGACCTTTGCAGCGTCGGGGTCACCGCCATCATCTGGCGAGGGCCATCTCAGCATTCACTTCCCCCCAACGGAGTCGTTTCAACACCTTGAAGAAGAGTTGGTCTCCCACACGGACGTGAATTCTCTGTGAATCAGAAAAACACTTGACCAGTATTTGCGTCTTTTGCATCTTTTTCGGTCAAACATGTTTTTATTTGGTGGTTCTGATGAACCTGAGAGTCTATAGGGGATAGTGTCCTTCCTTCGGCTGGCATTGTCCTCATTGCTGTGATTGAAACACAGTCTGGCCATTGTCTCTTTTTTTTCATTGTCTTGATAAGTCTGGCCATAACAGTTCAATTAGTGCGTTCCACAAGTCCTGCAGACTGTATGCACAGTGACGCTTTGAGTCCATTTTTAACAACTGTCCCACTTGTTACAACATCATTCACAAAATGCATCATTTTCACTTCAAATCACTTCTTGAAATTCCAAATGTCAGGATAATTTGATTACACAACACTTTTCCCAATCGTTTTTAGCATCAGCATGTGTTGTTGGAAACAGCTTGATCCATTTTGAAAACATATCAATCATAGTCAAACAATATTGCAACCCAAACAAATAACAGTGTCCAAAAAATTTTTTTTTGTTTTTGTTGAAAAGTCTGTATGTGGGAACAATTTCATATCATACTTCCCCCTGTTGACACACGACTATCTGCTCGTGTGTCACTCAATGTTTGCATCATTGTCCACCCAATATGCATGTTCAATTAGTGGTGCCTTTTTCCCTGGCCTGAGATCAACTTGTCAAGTTGATTTACTGTGTGTGTGTGTGTGTGTGTGTGTGGGTGCTTTCATGAAACCTCTTGTGCTATGTTGACTCTGAGGTTATGGCTTGGCTCCAGCCTTTATTCAATCGTAATCGTGTCATTTTCTGTTCAGAAAATGTTTTTATTTACAAATACTTACTTAGACGTGCTTTATGCGCAACTTTTCTTTTATCTTTTGTGATTTTTAAAGCACCCGTTCGCCCAAAATCAACAGAACACAAGAACATTTTATCTTGACTGTGAGTTCACATTGTAACCATACAGCTCATACAAGATGGGAAACTCCAAATTTTAATTAGCTCACAACCGCCTACGCTCTTCCTGCTAAAGGATAATGTAAATGGCAGTCAATTTAAAACTGAACAAAGGTTGGACTGCTCGGAGCCACTTTTGTGATCCTGGCATGGAAGTCCATTGTTTCAGAGGGGTCTCGTTCACACCTCCTGTGGTGCAGCTGTGATCTAATCTTCCTGCATTCCTCTCCTGAATGTCTGGTCATTAGCATGGTCTAAACTTCAGTTACACTTAAAGGATTTCATACTTTTGACTATTAAAGGAATATAAGAGTTTGAGCTTAACATAGTTCATTAGATGTTGGTGCATCCAATGTATGAAAATGTGATATTGTAAAATGCTGAGAGTGTGACTGGTGGCGCGAGGCTGGTTGCGGGGGTTTGTGCATGAATGGAATGTTTTGGAAGCAGATGGTGCTGAGCGAGACGAGATGACTCCGGGACCAGTGGACGAAGGAGAGGCCATCGGGGGATAGCACAAGCAGGAGGAGTCGCCACGGGATTCGGCGGGAGGAGAAAGACCAATGAGAGCGAGCTAAAGTTAACTGCAATACACATAGCCAATAGAATCATGCCAGGATGCCTTTGTCTGTGCCATTTTGCATGTTGTATAGTATGAATCAGGACTGGGCAACTCGGAGGTAGAACACATTCGCTGGTGGCAAGAGAGGTGTAGACTTGTATTGAGAGGGATTCGAGATCCAGGTGCCATGTAGAAATCTGTGTATTGGGAATAAATCCATTCGTGCGTGAAAATGCCGGCTTCCTGATACCTTTCTATTGCAGAACGAGCGCGCATATTGTTGGATGTGTGGGAGTTGGGTAAGGTCGCAAATTGGAGTCAGATTACTTATTTGAGTTTACATTGGGTTAAAGTTAAATTCTAACATTGATATAAAGATAAATTCCAACACTGCTTATCCTAACAATTTCTCTCTTTTACAAGTTATCTGTTGGTATCGCACTACTAATACTCCCATCGCATAAAAGTCAGCATGATTTCTTCCTACAACCTTGGTTCTCAGACACTTTCTTATCAGTCTGGAAGGTGCACCTGGTCTTCATGTCTTTACACGTCTTAACTCCTCCAGTCGGGAGGAAAATATGTCAAAAAGTCAAGTCCTGGGTTTGGTGAAAATTTGGACGGCTCCACAGTCGTGTGGCGCCTTCTAAATGGTGCGTGGAAAAAGAATGACGCTGGGCTTAAATGCATCGCACCTTATTAATGTAATGTTACAATTAAATCGCCGTGCAATGTGAATGTCGTGTGATGGAATGTCATTTTTTCATTCCTTAAAGCAGCAGTGAAAGCTCTTGATCACACTCTTAAGTGGTTCTCTGCCACGAAATCCAAATTGTTGTGACTAATATGCAAATGGGTTCACTTTCCTGTGTTTCTGCAGCAACACAAGTCCATGAAGCCATTTTTTGCAGTCACTGTTTGCCCAAATGGCTTATAATAATAATTTGGTAGTGCATTAAGATGCTTTGTAAATACAATCTTGCAGTGTATCTCCACAAGTTCCAACATACACAACCCATTTTATGGCCATGATACTGTTCTTTTAAACTCACCCCAAGCCTGTTGGGCTCTTTCTCTGCCGCATAAATTACAGCCCTGAGAGACTTTGGGCTCCAACTTTATCTATGAAAGGTCAGGGACTTAATGGAGGTCATGAAAGTCCCAAGGAAGGTGTTTACACAAAAGTGGTCTGGCAAAGATTTATTACTATTTTTCTTCCCGCTTATCACTGACAATGCGTCCTTTTAAAGTTTTGACTCTTGTTTAAATTCGCCCTTGCTTATTGATTCTGATATTAAAGTCCAATTGTCAGTGTATCACGGCCTAATAAGCAAAACGCATGTTGATGTAGAAGTCCTTCTAAACACACTTTTTATGTTAGTTTTTTTCTTTCGCCATGTGATCTTCTGTTGCTTCTCTCTTCGTCCTGAAAAGTTATTGTTTATCACAAGACTCTCTGCTTCCTTCTTTTTTTTAAATGTTTTCTCTTTTTCTTCCTTCTGCTCAACACGTTCAAGCTTTTTGTGCATAATTTAAAATCTTCTTTTCCATTTTACAAGTTGGCCAATTTAAATTAGGTTGTTTTATCTGAAAAGCCTGTAATTCTCTTTTTCCTTTTTCACATAATCACAAATTTCTTATCACAAAATGAACATGTTAATTCTACTTCAAAGTGGACAAGTACACATCAATGTTATTTGCAATTTCTAATTTCTTCTCTGCTTTAATGAAAATTATAGCCCTTGCCAAATTTTTCCTGTATCATTTATATTTCTGCATTTCATTGCATCTCTGGCCTACTTTAATATAAACATCATCAACTGGAATATGAAATCTAAAATATTTATTTCTTCAATTCACCAAAAAGCAAAATCTAATTTCTATCCTCCTCCTCACAGGAGCCTCTCCACAGTCTGCTCCTAATTTCCAAATTCACTGTAGTTTTTCCACAACCACTCAAACCTACCAATGTCTCGAATCAAAATTTAAAAAATCAAGAAACACCTATGTTTTTGCAAAAATTCCTCATGTTCACTGTCAGAAGCTTCATCCAATTGTTAAAATTTCATAACACCTACTTCTCCCTTTCTGAAGGAGACGCAAGTATACAATTAAGTAAAAACCATCATCAAAATGATATATCTTGTCTATTGAATCATGTAAATATAAATTATCTCATCACTAAACTTTTTCTGTAAATTAATCACATCCCCACAACTTGGGCTCTCATTATTCTGTAAAAATAAAACTAATTTCAATTCATGCAACCAACTCAGTGGCCTTCTGGGTCCCTCAACCACACAGGTTCTAATTCTGTTACTCTATTAATTTTTCCACTTGCACATCTAACTATGGCCCCTTTCTCACTTGCCCTATCATTTGAAATTGATTTATTATAAGCAATCCTATCTGCACCAATGTCACATAAAAAGGGTAATTGGTGTCCCATTACCAATACGGTTATTTCAGCTCAATCATTTAATCAAAAGCCAATATCTTTTGTAAATTTAGGAAAACCTCTTCATTTAAAAACTCATCTGTTCTTTAATCTTTCTATCTTAGTCATGCTGAAGGCTGCTTCTTCTCAAGGCAATTTCTTGCTATCTGGCCTTCTTTTAGTGTGGTCTTCCTGTGTGGTTGACGGCAGTTTCTGGCAAAGTGTCCTGATCTGCCACAACTGTAAAAAATATCATCTCCGGTGGGAAGGCGTCCTTGTCTCAGCCTCTTCCACCTTGATAAAAGACATTCTGACCTTTATTTTGATAAAAAGTGTCTATAGACCTCTGTTTCTTTTTATTTTCTATCTTCTCAGCATGGAGGGCGTGATTTACATACTCCTCCAGGGTACCTGTTGGCAGGCAAATGTAATGTTTATTTACCCACTTATGAATTTCCTCTCTTGATCCTGCATGTAAAGCATTCTTCAACTGCTGTTGAAATGCCCCATCCACATCACCATCTTCCTGCAGCCCGCTGTGGTTTTAAAACACAGCTGTCATTCTCACTTTGTATTGCCCAAATGTCTCATCTTCCTCTTGTTTTACTCTTCCTATTTCAGCCTAATTTGCTCCATCTGACTTTTCACATTTCTTTCCCTTGCTTATTTTGTTTTCATCCTTTCTTTTCTGTTTATTGTCACCCTCTTCTCTTTTTAAGGCTACCCTCATCCAATATTCTGTTTCCTCAAAGCCATTTTTCTTAATCTTTTTGTGGTCTTTCTTTGTCTTTGCTATGATTGATTTCTGCAATGCGGCTATTTTTCGTGTTTTTAACTGACCATTAAAACCATGTTCAGCTTTCCATGAGTCTAAATACTGAATTTTATCAAGATCCTGTTTTTTTTATGAACTTCCTTATCTTCACTCATCTTTTTAAACCAGCCTAGGCGTCTGGGTTCAATTTCTTTATTTTTCAGAAAACGCACATCAGGCTATTTCTCTCTTTTCTTTTAAGCCTATCCCGTTGTATAAGTTATTTTATTTAATTTCAAATTTAAATGAATTTATCTCCTCAAATCATCTTTATTAATTTCTTTTGTAAATTTGGGAATTATTTTTCTCAATAAGATCTCGTCACTCATAAGTAGCCTTTTGTTGGTTACTAATCCTTGATTCCATTTTATCTCTACTTCATCAATCCTTTTAGCATAATTCCAACCACTTTTATCACTCTCCCTGACATTTAGACACACAGACAGACACACAGACATATACACGGGCCCACAAAACGACACACACAGTTCTAAACACGGAACAACTTCAAACAAGAATAACATGTTAGTAATAACAGCAACACAATCCATCTTTATCTTTTGCCCATAATAAGTCCTTTAATTCAACTAATATCGCTCATAATTATGTGTGTGCAGCCCTATAGGGCCAATGCAGCCTCTGCCACAAATGCACACTGCCACTTATACACGCAACACATTGAGGTGAGCGCTTTTTTGGTTTGTCTATCTTTTCTGGGGGTTTTTGTCTTATCGATGCAATTCTGTCTGATCTAGTTGTCATTCTATGTGGCGTTACCTGATAATGTGGAGGTGGGGGTAAGTCAGGATGCAGGGGGCATTTGCACCCCCTCCCCCTTTACCTTCTTTTACAACCTTCTCTGTCATCCTCAAATACTATTCCTGTTTATAACCCTTATTGCATTATACGGGATAAAATACCAAATGGTATTTGTAATCCCCAATCACACCATTCACTCACTTTGCATACAGCAAAATGATCATTCCACATCTGGTGTTGTGTGTGCGGGTTTTTTTTTTTTTTTTTCCTTCAGCTTCTCTGCAAATTCTTCTCTCACTACCCTGAAACCTGATCCTTCAGGCTTGGCCCAGCCAGACCTCTTCTTTTGCTGTTGTCTGGTCAGCTACTTCTCCAAACCCACACACACACACACACACACACGCACACTCACGCACGTACGCTCTTTCTCACTGACTCAACCCTGTTTTTTGTCCTCATACACACACACACACGCAGCTGCGCAGCTATAAAGAAATTCAAATAAAAATAATGAAAACCACCAAAAATAATGCCTTATTATTCCCTAAATTTTAAATGTGAAATTGTGAGGAGACCTTCCCCAGTGCGATCTTCTCCAGGCCGATTTCTATTTATCGACACCGGAGGGAGCCTTCTAATTTTCGCGGAAACCTTGTTTCCCTTCTCTGGCGGATTATCTCTAAAATTTGCTCAGTTTCAACGAGCTATGGCCAATTCGCTACCATCGACGCCGAGGAAACTCTACTCAATTTGTTCACCGTGCTATTCGTATCTCTAAAATTTGCTCAGTTTCAACGAGCAATGGTCAATTCGCTACCGATGAGTTATGGCCTAATTCGCTACCGATTATTTTTACATAACTCCTTGGACTAGCACGATGCAGTTTTTGTTACCGTACTGACTAAACGGTCGAGGCCCGGCCTCTGCGCGCGCTTGTCTCCCTCTCACCTCTTTCACTCCCCTTCCAATTATTTTAATATTTTAAAATTTGAAATGGTGGCACAAAATAATTTGAGAAACAATACCTGGCTTCCTCCGGATCCGCCTGGTCCGACAGGGAACCGACATCCGGGCGGACGGTCGCGCCGGAGTTCAGAGACCCGCTTTCAAATGGTGAAGCGCTGACGTCAGATTCGTTAGCCCCCAAAATATCCAGCGACGTTCGTCCGTCCGGGTGTGGCTCCCGGGTTGACCGGCACCAATAAATGTCAGGTTTAAAAGGTCCTGACGCCTTCATTAGACTGAATTAAATGCAGAGAACCAGAGGAATAACCAGGGAAGGTTTTGTCTTTTCTCCATCGCGATGGGAGGAGAAGCCAGGAAGTGAAGTAGACGTCTTGCCAGTTCACTCTCCCGCACTCTCACTGGCTTCTTCACCCATCCCTCTGGACTTTATTCAAAGAAAAACGAAACCTATGGAAAGTGAAACCCAAACAAGCGTGTGGGTGTGCGCATGTGTGCTGAAGCAATGATGTGCGTGTCTGTGAGTGTGTGTGTAATTATCATTGTTACAAATAGTGTATAAAAAACATGATTAAAAATACACAAACTATTTACATACTCTCACAGGCCAAGGCCTTATTAATATTAATATTAAGATTGAACAAAATAGTGACACAAATATTGAAAAAGTAACTACAGTAACGAGTAAACATTGAATACTAAATTATTACCAAAACAGTTCAATGAATCTTGAAATAAATAATGAATCACCGTAGTTTAATGAATACTGAAACGAATAATGAAATATTTAAGTTAGTTAAGTTATAAACACTGAAACCATTTTTTAAGACTCTAACATTTAGAGAATAAAACAGTGATGTATTTTAATTTAATATTCACAACCACGTCGCTGGCGAAAAACCCTGTAAAAAGGCAAATATGTTGACATAAAGTTTCACTTTATCATGTCAACTGTTAATAATAGAGAAATACATTTGGAATACTGTCCAACCAACAACATGGTGTCAGATGTGAAAACAAAACCAGCAACAAAAGTAAAATTCAATACATCTCTCAAGTTCGTATTTGGGAACTAAAATGTTTGTTCATGTGCATCTTAGGTTTTTCTCTATGTTTAGAAGAAGATAACAATGATTTGCATCGCAAATGGCGACATCTGTCGGTGAGTTGGTGACAGTGCTCCACACAGCCAGCAGCCAATCATATCACAGCGGGGTGTGGCCTGCTCTTCCGCTTTCGTGACGAACAGGAAATCCTTTCAGTGGGACTTTGAAGACGGTCTCTCTTTCATTCGTCTCGTCGAACAAAGAGAAACACACGAGTTATCGCCAAGCAGAGACCAAGTGCGGATTTGTTGAGATTGACGTTTGAAAATGTGTGAAAGAACGACACCCAAGTACAAAGTGGAACTTTGTGGAATAAAAGAAGAGAACGAAGCAGGTTTGTACACGTCTTACTCGCATTTGCTTTGTAAAGAACGACTTTCTATCGTTAAAAATATGCATCACAACATTAAGTTGTTTGGGTAAATCGTTCAAGGTTATTGCCGTTTTATTTTTGAATATTGCCGTTTACTTGCAGGTCTGCTTAACATTTGTTTATGCCAAATGAAATCAGTGCCGAAAATATATGCCAAAGAATAACCATTTGTGGGGGGTAAACTCCGTGTTTTTTTTCCCCATTTTAAAATTCGAACTGATTATTTAACATTTTACATATTCCGGTATTTATATGTTGCTAAAGAAATTAAGTTTGTCATGTCATTATGTTTCAAAACTATGCTGACAGATGTAGTGTATTTTTATATCCACTGTTGGAGTTGAGCCACTGAGAAAATGAGAAACATTTAGTAAATGAATCTTCAAAGCCAAACTTACACCAATGCGTGTTCGTTTTTTGTACTCAAGAAGAAAAGGGCCAAATAAAGACTCAACAACAGCTGATTAGGGTTGCGATATTTTAGTTTCTTCGATTTCTGGAGTTCAGGAAATAGTATCTGGGCGGCTTTTTCTTAATCTGACGAGAAACTGTACTCGGACGAGCCCAATCGAAAAATGTTGCGCTGATCTCAGCCCAGTCTGACATTTTCTAGGAGGTTTTCTTTGTCAAGGGACATGTAGGTTGAATCGGTCGTCCTTGCTCCTTCCCACGTTCCACGTCCAAGGCTGACCTTCTCAGGCAGTCTCTCCGTCTCTCCTGCTTACATTCCCCTGTAATCTTGTCAGTGTTCAGATTGTGTGGTGTAAATTTTCACAGTTCAAATTATGTATTTTTGGTGTTCTTGATCGCGTCCCTGTGACGTCCTCCCCGGCCCAACTTGATATGTTTGAATCTTCGATGGCCTATATGGAGAATGTGTTTAGTCGTATTTGTCCATGAAGTGCGATCTGGTTTGTCATCAGTTTAACCTGAGCAGACTGAATCTGTTTGTTCTGAATGAGAGTGTGGGTCATGAAAATACTATGTGTGTAATTTTGAGGTCTTGCATTTAAACTTAGTCATACAAATTTAGCATATGAATGCATCAGTAAACACCATGACTACAATCCCAGTCAATCTTATCGATGCACTGTACTTCTACATACATTTGATGAATGCTTTTTGTTTAATCAATGTTGAACATATTCAGTAAATATGAACCTGCTAAATTAAATAATTGACCTTCGGTCCCGTAAGTGTTTAAAATAATGCCAGCAATCGAAATACAGTGAACCCCCGGTTATATATATATATATATATATATATATATATATATATATATATATATATATATATATATATATATATATATATATACATACATATACACGGGTAGAGAGAAAGAGAGAGAGAGTGAAATTCATGTTATAACAAAAAAATATTATTAAAACGTATTATTTTTTTATTCCCCAGCCATTATTTTTGTATTTATTCAATTACTTCTTTTTGTATTTATTTAATTACTTCGACTTTTACCTGCTGGTACGCAGTCCGGTGTGCCCTGTGAAATGAAAGGTGGCATTTTTCATTTATTTATTTATTCATTTATTCATTCATAACTGACAGCCTCGCGCTCCGCTCACGCACGCCGGTGTCGTGCCAAAGTACTTACCCCCTGCCAAAATCTGTATCCCCTGTCGCGGGAGCGCGCACGCATTGACTGAAGGCGGCGCGATGTTACTACGTTTGTTTTCATTGAAAGGCACGAAGAATGTATGAGTTTGTGTTTTTGATTTGCTGTCATTTAAACTAGGGTTTCCATCAGTGGTAGTCTTAGTCGGTGCGGTTTTCAGCACACCATTCGCTACAATTCAACACGTAGAGTAAGCGTTTGGCTCGGGGGGAATTACCTGCATTTGCATTAGTTAATCCAAAGAAATTTCGCAATCAATGAAGCTACCATAAAGGAATTTCAGTGATCAAAACACGATGAATAGGGGAGAGGATGAGTTAAGTGGGCGATCGTGTTTCCAGCGAGATCAAATTAAGTGTCAACATACACATAGGTGGTATCCTGTTAGAGAACATGTAATTGTATTTCAATTGACTGATTTGTTTATTTTTTATAACCACCGATAGCCGCGTCAAGAGTAGCAAAAGAATAAAAAAATAAATAAAGTCACTCGCGTTCTGCGTCGGACTCGAGGTGCATTCATTGACCACTTACGCAGTAGGAAAGTTACCGGGGGGGACTGATTCTGGCAGCCTCTGCCACAATAAGTACCCCCCCTCTAATCACAAAAATTGACCCCAACCATCAAGTGACTTATTCTGTGTACCTATTGGGTCATTTTGAGTATGTGTGGCAAATTTGAGCAGGATCCCTCTTTTCTAGGCAAAGTTATCAGGGGGGGGGGGGGTGCCAGAATCAGTCACCCCTGGTAACTTTCCTACTGCGTAAGTGGTCAGTGAATGCACCTCGAGTCCGACGCAGAACGCGAGTGACTTTATTTTTTTATTCTTTTGCTACTCTTGACGCAGCTATCGGTGGTTATAAAAAATAAACAAATCAGTCAATTGGAATACAATTACGTGTTCTCTAACAGGATACCACCTATGTGTATGTTGACACTTAATTTGATCTCGCTGGAATCACGATATAGCCCACGTCACTAATCCTCTCCCCTTTTCATCGTGTTTTAATCACTGAAATTCCCGTATGGTAGCTTCATTGATTGCGAAATTTCTTTGGTCTAACGAATGCAAATGGAGGGAATCCCCCCCCCCCCACCCGATTTTGGCGCAGTCTAACGCTTACTTGACGTGTTGAATTGTAGCGAATGGTGTGCTGAAAACCGCACCGACTAAGACTACCACTGATGGAAACCCTAGTTTAAATGAAAGCAAATCAAAAACACAAACTCATACATTCTTCGTGCCTTTCAATGAAAACAAACGTAGTAACATCGCGCCGCCTTCAGTCAATGCGTGCGCGCTCCCGCGACAGGGGATGCAGATTTTGGCAGGGGTAATAAGTACTTTGGCACGACACCGGTCCCGAACGAAACGGGCGGAGGTTGTTCCTCTACGGCTTGACTGCCACGCACGCACGCCGGCCGGTCTCCTCCGGAACTCTCGCAAGGCCCCGAGCGAGGCGAAATGTCGCTCTTCTCTGTCCACTCTCTTCTTCTCCCACGCTCTTCTTCGGCGCACGCCGGCCGTCTAACCGCTCCAGCGCCCCGTCGTGCCGCTCGGTGAAACTACAATGCCCCCGAATATTTTTAGACCCGCGAAGCACTGAACCCGCGAAAGGTGAACCGCGAAGTAGCGGGGTTTCACTGTACAAACCTTCAATATTCATGTCCGGTGTGGCCACTCCCTATAAGAAGGGAAGGCCGGAGAGAGGGGACACCTTTCCCTTTTTTCTTTTTGGGGAGACTTCTTTTGACATCAGCATGTGACGAGAATAAAATCTCTTTCTAACCAAATTGGCTGTGTCAGAGAATTTTTTTCCATCACCAATTCTGCCATGCTCCGCCACCTATTCAGAGGGAAGCTGAGACAGACCCACACATCAACAACAAAATATACCACCGTTTTGGCATTTTGCTCCATTGAGGGTCTCAGGGTGCTGGGGCGCAGGCGTTCAACAGCCGGCCGGCTGAACTTTCGGTGAGATGCTTTTACTCACAATGGGTGTTGTGCGCCTGTGTCCAAGCGGTCGGGGCTTTTGGGGTCGTGAAAGAGAGCTTGTGCGTGTGGGTCTGCTGGCTGATTGGTCATGGAAAATGTCCTTGTTAAACAAGAGGCCTCTATAATGATTGATTAAGACATTAAACTGTGTCAAAGTAACCACACTATGAAAGAACATTAGAAAAAGTATTTAGAAAAAATAAATAAATGAAAAAAATATAATAGGAACTAAGTAAATGGGGACTAGTGCGGGAGAAATGTGCAGAAGATAAAGAAAAGAAAGGTCTAGTGCTTAAAGAGATGAGAAATAAGTGTAAAACTATAGCTATAGACAACATAGTCGTGAATAAGCTCAGTTTGAGCACAGACCCTGGCCAGGGTGTAAATTTTAGCAGGAAAATTATGAGCTGAAAATAGAAATAATGAAGAGAAGCGTGCTTCCACGTATCGTATTGGGCACTTTGTGGCATGGAACACAGTAAGGATCGAGACGTACCGTTGTGTGGAGAGCCTGGGGCTGAGCCGACAGTTTCGCTGGTACGTAGCAAGAATAATGCATTAAGTCTGGGCCGGTTCGACTCCGCTGTTCAGATATGTACCCTGTGATTACTCGTGTTCTGGTCAAGGCCACGCAAAATCAAAAACCTGGCTACCATCTACTGTGGGACCAAGAAGTCAGGCAGCCCCCACGCAGGAGATAAGGGGTGATAGTTATAAACCAGTGCCGAATTGCCCCTTCTAAAAGCCGTATGTGATTGCATTAATATTCCGTTTTATCAGTTCAACGAACGCGTGTGCGTCCTAGTGTGCATTGAAAGATGCAGCATAAAAAATGTTTAAAATTTTGGATTATAACTAAAGCAAAATTAGAATGAGAAAGATAATTGGCTACATAATCATTGGGGTGAAATTAATCTTCATTGCAAGAAGCGGTGAATTAAATACAGAAATATAAGATCATAAAAGAATGAATGCATGTTCCGTGGAATGGGATTTGTCAACACGGAAAAGCCCTGAGTGATGAAATCGTTAACACAGATAAGAGATACAATTTTGTTGAAACAGAACATGCAAGGTTAAAGGTCATGCAAAACAAAAAAAACCCCATCTAATGTTCCATACTTCAGTTTTGCGACCGATGTACTACGGTAATTCAATTAATGGAACGACATTTTGAGATGGAAATGACAGGAATGTCATGAATTATCATGTTATGAGGGGACTTTTGATTTACAGTTAATTGATATAAATTAAATTAGAAATTTTTAGTCTGCGGATAATCCACTTCAAAGAATACTGACTCATGGGTTGAGGAAAACGGGGTTATATTAGTTAGTTAAAAAAGAATAGCTAAATTATAATTGACGTGTTCATGGGGATTGAAAATGAATCATAAACAGAAGACAAAACCAATTGGCATTGGCATTTGTAAAATATGATGAGGGATTAAGTTGGTGAGCTCTTATGGGAGACGGGGCGAGACACGAATGGATTGAAGCTTCCGCCAGTGACCCGTCCAATAGTGTCACCACCACTCAGCTGTGCCGGGTGGCCGTCCTCAAGGGCGTGCGCCTCCCAGTTACTGACATCAAGCGAAACAGTCCGTCCATGAGAAACTGCTAATCAGAATGAGTAGAACCCCCGTTTTTGCATCGATGAAAGAAAATATTGTATTGGATGTAGAAAAAGAATTGTTACAGTTGCGGGTTCAGGGGGCCAAGAGTGCTAATTCACCGGGAAAGGAAAAATGATTTTGGGGAAAAAAAATCAAATAAAACCGGGGGGAAGCAGCTAATGCAGCAGCCGACGCATGCAGCTCCCATTGCGTCTGCTCTTTCCGTTTCCGCTGCTCCTGGGCCAGGTTCTGGTGACGCAGTGCCCACAGCAGGCTTGTTGTCCGCACCTGCCGGTCAACAAGGTCACGTAACAGAAGTAGGGGTGGTTATAGACATGGGTTGTGAGTGGGACGTGCTCTTGCTGTGGGTTGTGGGGTCACTGGGTGATGAGCGGTCCAAACCGAGCCACTTCCTGAAATGTGCCATCCTGTGGTCCAGCGCCTTGCCAGTCACAAAGAGCTCCACTAGCACGGGGCGCCATCGCTACCCCCTCCTCTGACAACGCTTCTATGGCTTCCAAACGCACAGTTGATGCCTCAACCCGATTGGGACCCCATTCCACGATAGGGGTGCCCGTGGAGCCTCAGCATTCAAGGACCGGCAGGTCTTGGCATTCCGGTGATGATTGATGGACAACAGTTTTTGATGGTGGAACAAGATATTCCACGCTTTGCAAGCTCCTTCTGCATATCCCAGTGAGCAACAACACTGTCACCCTTGTGGGACACTTGAGATTGGCCGAGTCACTGCCGTGGACAGAACCCGCACCTGTGAAACAAACACTGGAATTCGAGTGGGACTGAATTTCCAGAAGGGACTGAATATGACTGTGCGCTTCCGCCGGGGGAAGCATATGTTGTCCTCCGTTCCGGTAGACTGGGCAGCTCTGAGACCAGGGTCTCCATCTTCCCGCAGCTGGTACGTCCTGTTCCTGCTCTGGTCTGCGCGGTGTAGCCGCCTCCACCCATTCAAACCACCAATTGGTCCTTTGCATTGAACACTGAGTTATGATGATTTGGTTTGTCAGGATGCATTCACCCAATTCCGAGGGTCAGAAGTGCATCTTGCATTAGGATTATGTATTTGTGATGTCTACCGGTGCTGCCTCGCATGTGTGCCTTGCCCCAGAGCAGAGGAAACGGTATGAATTGTCTCTGTTCGCGGAGCCACAAATCACATTAACTATCGGTGCGCATCATCATACTAAAGATTTCGGCCCATTGGTGAAGACGGTTGGCAGAGTTAATTTCAGATGTCGAATACTCCGTCACAAGAAGGGTGTGGTGTTTCATCACCCATTACGAATTCCTCTGTTCTGGAACATTTTCCGAATTTCGACACTATGGTAGACAGTGAATGGGTCACTCTGAAGCGAAAGCTCTGTTTGCGTCTCTGCCTGAGGGGTTGTGGACCCGGGGTCTGACTGATGTTGTGCTCTGCTCCACAGCTTCTCCAATTTGTTTTTGCTATATCTGCGAAAGTTTTTATTTTATTGTGAAAGAAATTAAGTTTGTCATGTCATCATGTTTCAAAACTATGCTTACAGGTTAATAGAAGGTCACAAAAACATGGACCTCTTAAACAGGAAAACGTGAGTTCAGTGGTAACAGAGTTGTGTCTATGCTGGCAGTTTAGCAGGAAGCCACAAAAACAGATGCACGTCTTGAACTGTGTTTGACAGGAAACCGTTTAGCTCGCATTGAACAGAAGTGTGACCCTAACATGTCTTGTAAGCTGAAACCGTTCGAACAACAGGAAGCGTGTGGACGGGTGTGATAAAGTCAAAGTGTTCGTGTTTTTCCATTCTTTATGAGTTTGCATATTCAAATTGCTTTGCTGTGCTTCAATAAAACGCCGCACAGGAGCGGGAAAGCTTTTCTCTTTGGCAGACTCCTCGCAAGTGACAAAGACAATCTTGGCTGGGTGATTCATTTATGAAGGCTTGTCTCGTTTTTTACTATAACTTATCTGACATAACTAGTTCAAGCAATTCCTTATGGAATGATTCAACCTGAATCTAAAAACTGTGCACACTGCGGCAAAAATATCAATGGCGGTTGATGAATTTTAGTCGATAAAACACAAAGTTGTTTTTTTTTTTTTTTAAATCAAGTACGTATTGGTCTTATTTATTAACTTTGTACTGCCTCGGTCAATGAACCTCGGGTGGCCCTGCACAGTTTTGTGCACGTGTGCATAGTTTCACCTCATCCAAACATTTAAAATACATTGAATGCATCCATCCAGGGTTGCATGGATCTCATCAGTGATCAAGCGCATGCTGCAAGGAATGCATCTGCATCTTTGGCTTACTATGGGCTTAAAAAGGGAGAACGTCACAACCCCCTTTTCTACCTACAAGTCCAGGAACATTTAGTTCCTGGTAATAAAGTTCCTGTGGCCCAGGTGGTTTGCATCTCATAGTTCCTGGTAATTTTTGCAAATGACAATGATGACGGAACAATGGGAGGTGTTACTTTGTTACTCATTACTGACACCCTTTGGCTGTTAAGCATCATTGCAGTTCCAAAATAATTCAGTGAACCTTTAAAATATTTTGGTGTATCTTCGTCGAATTTGAATACATATTGGATAACTTTAAAATATACAGTCATTATTCAAATATGTCAACACGAAAGTCAGAGTGAAAGTGTTTTTGCTTAATGATTATGTGTAAGAACTTTTACTCTTCAAACATAATCTTGTTTTAAAATTTATTTAGAAACAGAAATTTTATAAATATAAAAAGGGGAATGTCGGAACGTACTAGCAGGCTAAATGTCATTTTGGGTAAAAAAACAAAACAAACGTAAATCATGCAATAAATAGCCACTCTGATTCCAGGGCCCCTTTAATTCTTTTAGGGATCCAGATTATAATGGAAGCAAAAAGTACCCACGATGAAATTATCTATAAATGCAAAATGAAATACTTGAAAACATATTTCGCTTGAAGGATTCCTATTTTATCAATGACATTATGTTGCGATGGCCCCCAGTGGTCTGCATCAATATGTTAAGGTACCACAACAGGTGTTCCATCAGACGCACACAATAGCCTTCAGATCGCTTCCAGAAACGCCTGTGACTTTGTCCGGAATGAAATCGAGCATCAGCCGCAACGTGCTTCCTTTTTAGATGCTCGTTTATCACTGTTGTGCTGCTAAAGGGAGGTTTACATCGTAGGACGTAATTCTGTGAAATGCCCCCATGGTCCAGTCCAAGTTGGGGTCCACACATTGCTCCGTATGCGGCAGGCACAAGTCAAGGTAGCACGGTAGAAAATAAGACAAAGTCGTTGCCTGAGCTTTGACTTGACCAAACCAAATTTGTCTTTTTGTGTCCTACAGACGTCAGTGAAAACGATCTCCGTTCTGTGAAAGAGGAGCCAGACTTGACTCATATCAAAAAGGAGGAGGAGGAGGAGGAGATCAACAAGTCACCAGTGAACGTTGTCCCTATCAAGACTGAAGATGAAAACAAGGATGAGAGTGAGGACAACAGAGGGGCGGAGCCTCCAAGCAGCAGCTCAAGACATCACGTGACAACAGAAGGTGATGAAGACCACTGGGGGCCATCACAAGCACAAAATGAGGACACATTATCAGATGCTCATGACGATGATGATGATGATGATGATGGGCAAGCCAAAACTGAAAGGGCATGTCACACTGACTCATTAACCTCAAAGTTGTCTTTAAAACGACACACAAGAAACCACGGTCAAGAAAAAACTCTTTTTTGCTCAATTTGTTGCAAAATTTTCTCTCGAAAGTTTCATTTGACAATTCACACAAGAACACACAGTGGAGAAACATCTTTTTGCTGCTCAGTTTGTGGCAAAAGCTTTTCTTTAAAGTCAAATTTAAAAACACATACACGATTACACACTGGAGAAAAACCTTTTTCATGCTCAGTTTGTGGAAAATGCTTCTCTCAAAAGGCAAGTTTAACAGAACACACAAGAACACACAGTGGCGAAAAACCTTTCTCCTGCTCAGTTTGTGGCAAAAGCTTTTCTGGAAAGTCAAATGTTACAAGTCACATAAAAACACACAGTGGAGAAAAAAACTTTTCCTGCTCAGTTTGTGGCAAAAGCTTTTCTTTAAAGTCAAATTTAACAAGTCACATAAAAACACACACTGGAGAAAAAAACGTTTCCTGCTCAGTTTGTGGCAAAAGATTTTCTTTAAAGTCAAATTTAACAAGTCACATAAAAACACACACTGGAGAAAAACCTTTTTCATGCTCAGTTTGTGGCAAGAGTTTCTCTCAAAAGTCAAGTTTAAAAGAACATATAAGAACGCACTGTGGAGAAAAAACCTTCGCCTGCTCAGTTTGTGGCAAAGGATTCTCTCTAAAATCAACTTTAACAAAACATAGAAGAATACACAGTGGAGAAAAACCTTTTTCCTGCTCAGTTTGTGGAAAATGCTTCTCTGTAAAGTCAACGTTAACAAGCCACACAAGAACTCACAGTGGAGAAAAACCTTTTTCCTGCTCAGTTTGTGGTAAAAGCTTCTCTCAAAACTCAACGTTAACAAGCCACACAAGAACACACAGTGGAGAAAAACCTTTTTCCTGCTCAGTTTGTGGACAATGCTTCTCTGTCAAGTCAACGTTAACAAGCCACACAAAAACACACAGTGGAGAAAAACCCTTTTCGTGCTCAGTTTGTGGCAAAAGTTTCTCTGATAAGTCAAGTTTAACAAAACACACAACAACACATACTGGAGAAAAACCCTTTTCCTGCTTGGTTTGTGGTGAAAGCTTTTCTATAAAGGCAAGTTTAATAAGCCACACAAGAAAGCACACTGGAGAAAAACCTTTTTCCTGCTCAGTTTGTGGTAGACGCTTCTCTGTAAAGTCACATTTACAAATGCACACAAGAACACACAGTGGAGAAAAACCTTTTTCATGCTCAGTTTGTGGCAAGAGTTTCTCTCAAAAGTCGAATTTAACAAGCCATACAAGAACACACAGTCGAGACAAGCCATTCAGTTGCAGCGTTTGTGCTAAAACATTCTCCACTAAACATAGTGCTGAGAGACACAATTGTGTTGGTGACAAAAGCAGCGATGCTTGAAGCTTAAAAAATGACAAAAAAAACTGAAGGAACCGACTCTTTGTGGTAAGATGTGAATGTGATATTCAATAAAATATGATAAAATTGAATTTTGCAAAGATCTTTTATTGACACAAAGCCAATGTGATCAGTGCCAGAAGAACCATTGTGTCTGAGTGAGGATGAGTTTTTTT
Source organism: Idiotropiscis lumnitzeri (assembly GCF_059441095.1). Taxonomy (NCBI): domain Eukaryota; kingdom Metazoa; phylum Chordata; class Actinopteri; order Syngnathiformes; family Syngnathidae; genus Idiotropiscis; species Idiotropiscis lumnitzeri. The sequence continues at coordinate 31,538,929 of NC_142392.1, read as the reverse complement.
TGTGCGTCAACATCAAACATTATAAATTAAATTAATTGCCTTTGCCTAGAACAACATTTGTTAACGTTATGCTTTTCAGTTGTCTTTTTAATCGTACTTAATGGAAAAGGTGTGAGAAGAAACGGTGCTTATGAAATCGGTGCCTTCCACAATCATCAATAAAATCACTTGTTCCACTTGCTCAACTGGCCTTCATTACGCTGTGAAAAGGTGAAAAACTGAACTCGAAAATGAACTCGAAAAAGAACCAGAAAGAGAAACGCAAGCAGTCTCAGTTTCTCTCAAAGGTTTTGGTATGTCAGGAGTTGGCGACTGGAGTCAGCGCTGATTTTCTCGCTGTGTTTGGCTGGCTCGTATATGTATGGTCCATTGAACAAAACTCAAACTCTTCAAATATCCCCTCACATACATTTAATATTTCACTTTCTGAATAAATTTCTGACTTGCTAAAAACACTTTCTAGGTTGAGCTCTATCAAGTGTTTGGGGTTTGTTGCTAAGCAGAATCTCACTTTGGAAAAACTATCATTTTGTCAAATACAGTAATACCCCGCTACTTTGCGGTTCACCTTTCGCGGGTTCAGTGCTTCGCGGGTCTAAAAAATATTCGGGGGCATTGTAGTTTCGCCGAGCGGCACGAGGGGGCGCTGGAGCGGTTAGACGGCCGGCGTGCGCAGAAGAGGAGAGTGGACGAAGAAGAGAGTGGACGAAGAAGAGCAAGTTCCCCCGGGCACGATTTGGGGCGACGTTTCGCGAGGTTCGGACCGTACCAGAGCTCCGGCCGGCGTGCGTGGCAGTTAAGCCGTAGAGGAGCACCTTCCCCGAGCACGGGCGGTGCCAAGCGGCCCCTAAGTTTAACCGAATGGAAGCTCCGGAGGAGGAGGGCGGGCGTGCGTCACAGTTAAGCCGAATAGGAGCACCTTCCGCCTGGGCACGAGCGGGGCGACATTTCGCTCCGTTCGGGACCGTACGAGAGCTCCGAGAGCTCCGGAGGAGGCCGGCCGGCGTGCGTGGCAATTACGCCGAAGAGGAGCACCTTCCGCCCGGGGCACGAGCGGGGCGAAATGAAACCGAGTTCAACCGAACGGAGACACGCTTCAGGGGAGCAGGTCCGGCGTGCGTGACAATTAAGCCGAAGAGGAGCACCTCTTCCGCCCGGGCACGAGCGGAGCGCGAGGCTGTCAGTTATGAATGAATAAATAAATAAATGAAGAATGCCACCTTTCATTTCACTGTCATGATCCGTGCAGCGTGTGTTTTTGTTTTTTCAGCTGTGTGGGCGTTCCTGCAGCGATCGTCCCGAGCCATGCCGTCAGCTGCTGCGAGACGCGCCCACCAGCCCCGCACCGGATTCCCATTCACTCACTGATTACACTCACTATATAATCCACCTACACTGACTACCTGGCGTCGGATTGTTATCCTACTTGCTCATGCTCCCGTACTTCGATCGTTATCTTGTTCAAGTGTTTCTTGTTGTCGCGTTTTTCTTTCATTTCGTTATCAGCTACAGCTCGGCTCGTTTTCTGTTCTCTTTTTCTGTCGATGATTGGTCTCCTCTTATCCTTCCGTGGTAAGCAATCTTCGTCAGTCATTCCTTGCCTTTTGCAAGCGTTTTTCGTTCTACAGTTATTCCCTTTTCCTGGTGCGAGTGTTCCACCAGCGCTTTACGTTCTTTCCGCCGATAGATTGGTATTATATATATCATAGCCTCATAGTCCTAGATTGTAAATGGATACTGACTATATTGTGATTATAATAAATATCTTTGTATCACCACCTTTTTTCCCGTGAGCTGGAGGATCATAACATTCACAGGGCACACCGGACGGCGTACCAGCAGGTAAAAGTCAAAGTATTTAAATAAATACTAAAGGATAATGTAAATGGCAGTCAACCTGAAACAGAACAAGGGGTAGACTGCTAGGAGTCACTTTTGTGATCCTGGCATGGAAGTCCATTGTTTCAGAGGGGTCTCGTTCACACCTCCTGTGGTGCAGCTGTGATCCAATCTTCCTGCATTCCTCTCCTGAGTGTCTGGTCATTAGCATGGTCTAAACTTCGGTTACACTTAAAGGATTTCATACTTTTGACTATTAAAGGAATATAAGAGTTTGAGCTTAACATAGTTCATTAGATGTTGGTGCATCCAATGTATGAAAATGTGATATTGTAAAATGCTGAGAGTGTGACTGGTGGCGCAAAACTGGTTGCGGGGGTTGTGCATGAATGGAATGTTTTAGAAGCAGATGGTGCTGAGCGAGACGAGATGACTCCGGGAGCATTGGCTGAAGGAGCGGCCATCGGGGGATCGCACGCAGGAGGAGCCACGGGATTCGGCGGGAGGAGAAAGACCAATGAGAGCGAGCTAAAGTTAACTGCAATACACATAGCCAATAGAATCATGCCAGGATGCCTTTGTCTCTGTGCCATTTGCATGTTGTATAGTATGAATCAGTACTGGGCAACTCGGAGGTAGAACACATTCGCTGGTGGCAAGAGAGGTGTAGAGTTGTATTGAGAGGGAACCGAGACCCAGGTGCCATGTAGAAATTCTGTATTGGGAATAAATCCACTTTGTGCGTGAAAATGCCGGCTTCCTGATACCTTTCTATTGCAGAACGAGCGCGCATATTGTTGGATGAGTGAGAGTTGGGTAAGGTCGCATATTGGAGTCAGATTACTTATTTGAGTTTACATTGGGTTAAAGTTAAATTCTAACATTGATATAAAGATAAATTCCAACAATTTATGGTGACGCCGACGCGATGCATGAGAGGTAAAAGAAGTTTGGAACTTCGAGTAAAACCACATGAGACTGGGTCTCGCACGTCCACACCAGGTGACGACCTGAGAAAGGATAACGTATAAAAGAGCCACACATCCGACCATCTTTCCTCTTGGGCCCACAGTGAAACAATGTAAGCAGAACCCTTTCAAATTCTGTACATTGGCAACGCTAAATTATAAGAGGAAGGAGGAGCGGAACGTAGTAAGCGTAAAAGTGTTGGACGCTATTAGGGTGTAAAATCTGGGATTTACCTTCTAGCATAATTAATGGCGCAAAAGTAAAGTAGTATAGTTAAAAAAAAATAAAAAGTGTAACAGTGTGGACGTTAGTAGGGTCTGAAATCTGGGATTTACCTACTAGAATAGTTTGGAACTATTCATGGTTAAGATACGGTATAAAATCTGGGATTTACGTATCGGGACACGGTTTAAAATCTGGGATTTACGTGTCTGTGTGGAAGCTGTGTGAATATGAAGGCTAAAATTGTTCTGCGTAAGAAGTGGTTGGGACACACACGAGTGGATTTTGATTTCAAGATGGCGAAGGAGAGTTGCAAGGGTGATAGTGGTCTCGGGTCCCGGGTGTGGCACGGAGATTAAGGATAAATTCAAAAAAATTAAACATAAAAAAGAGAAGAAAAACATGAAGTAGGGATGAAATAAGAAAAGAGAAAGAAAGAAAGCTAGAGTAAAGAGAAGAAATTGTGTCAGTGTAGAGATTGGAAGTTCAATAAGAAAAGAGAAAGGAACAATTAATGTTCCATTGAAAGGAGGATGATGAAACAGGCAGTATTGAAGAAGGGGTGACTTGAACAAATGAAAAGGATAAGAATTAGGGTCTGCTGTAAGGAGGAATTGAAGAAATAAATATTTTATGTTTCATACTCGAGTTGATGGTCTTTATATTAAGGTAACTGTAATTAGCAACTGGAATGAAATGTACAGATGGAAATGACACGAGGAAAAAGAAGAGATTGGTGTTAAAAAATAAGAGTGAGAAAGATTTTACAGAAGGCAATGAGTATAGGTGTAATCGTAAAATCATGAGTGTGCTCTAACAAAGAGTTAACAGCTCTTTGAAGTTAGATGCTCGTTCCCAAGTAGGGGGAGGAAGTGATTGAAAAAGTGGAAGAAAAGACGGAATGTCTGAGAGGCATTTATCCACAGTTGCCAGACTCGCAACAGTATGTGTTTGAGCCGCCGCCCGTTCCGACGGCGCAATTAATGGCCCCGTAGTCACCTTGGGGGGGCAGAATGGTTTGAGATGCAAAAGATAACGATTCACGGATGGCACCAGCGACCATACAATTGATCGAACAGGCTGTGAATAATGAGAGAGAGGGTGCGCGGAGAACAGCAGGGGAGTGTGGAGACGCCCGTGCTGGCCCCGGGGGGGAAGCACCAGCAGGAACATGTAAACATTTCAGACACAAGAGGAAAAACAGGCATCAATGGCAGTCGTTAACTGATTGAAAAGGAAGATATGCCTTTTGGTGCTCTCGAAAGAAGGTCACAGTCCTTTTGTTTCAGAGGTGTGTCTCGGCACCCCCCTCGATGTTGCAGACGATCTAATCTTCAGGCATCTGCCTCTCCTTGAGGTGTTCTCATGTGGTCGAGCATGGGTCGCACTGTGGAGCAATTTTTTGCAGTGCTAGTGTAGTAAGGTACGGGATAAAGTATATATTCAACTGAACAATAAATATAAATTAGCAGGGAATTAGAACGCAAGTTGAACACTGAAACATGCAGAGGACACCTGAGGAACAGCAGGGCGGCGACAATCTTATTAAAATTTACATTTTTAAGCAAAGGGATTATGGTTTTGGGATAAGTTTTAAGTGAAGTATTCTATGAACATGTTGAAAGAAAATCTTTGGAAAGGGGAATATCTAGCCATTGGAGATTGGTTTACCAAATATAAAGTTGGACTAAATAGTTTTGTAGATGATTTATTAACTGATGTGTATTAAATGTGACAAAGGTGGAAGACAGATGTTTTTTTGACTGTACGACGCGAACGCTGACATGACAATTTTAGAGGACATGACATCATTCCATAAATACCAGACTGCTAACATTCGCATCTATGAGCTGTTTGATGTCACAGGTGCAGTTTCGTCAGCTGCGTCCAGGAGAGGAGAAACAACTTCACGGGGAGTGAATGGGAAAATCCAGAGACCCACAGTTGTAAATTTTGGCATACGCTGGCTAAATTGAGGCAAAATTAAGGAACTGCCAGCACAAATCACAGTGGAACCAAGGCGGACGCGCCAAGGGAGGGGTCTCTGTGTGGAATTGGAAAGTATCGTTTGGTGAATGAAAGTGTGAAAGAAAAAGTGTTTGGATGCATTTGTGGTTTGAGTGAATGTTTAAGGGACGGGCCTCAGGACAGAAAATTGTTTGAGGTCACCGGCAAGCCCTTACAGTACTTAGGATGCGATGGGTGGACAGGCCTGATCACCCTGAATCCCTATTGCACTCCCAAGTATTGATTTTCAAAGTGTTATTGGAGAAAGATTGGAGTAATTAAATTCAAACATCAAGTGAATGGTTGATTGACGTTATTACACAAAATTTATGCAAAACTGAAAGTTTTGGAAGGAAGATAATTTACCCCTTCTCATTCTCACTGGCAAGTGCCACTCGTCCAGTTCTGTCCACAGGTTTGAGGTGACATGTGACCAGTGTGACCAGAAGGCCGGAGAACGCTTCAAATAGCGCCTCACCACGCCCATCCCGGAGGTTCTCCTCAACAAGGAGGGAGAAATAAGATATTCTAATTTAGGGTCCACGGTACAGATTAAGATATAGTTGTTGCTTTAGCCTGCTCATGTGCTCCACAGGAGTTATTATTATTCACATTGGATGCGCGACTAGATAACACACACCCAGTCCAGGATAGGGCAAAATTTTCTTGGATTGTTTAGACCTTTCCATATAATACAGCACCTCAGCAGTGATACTTGAAATTAATGTCGAATTAGTGGCACTGTTTTTATGGAAAATTACTCACTTAACGCAAGGGTAAGTTGTTGTAGAGGAGATATTTCAGACAAAAATGACCCTGAAGTGGTCACAAGCACGTGTCTCATGTTGGATGTATGAAATTTTATTCTGATATTTTCCATTGTAACGTATTTCATTGTATTTAGGACTAAGACATTGTAAAACACTGTTTGGAAGAACTTATAGAATACCTCAAATTTAAGAACAAATGGGAAATAGTTGTTAAGGCAACTTTAGCTGACCATATGTGAGAAGTGTTAGGAAAACAAAAGACAGGCGCAAATTTAGAGTGACAAGGATCTTTCTGTCTCCCAGCAGGGGCAGTAATCTAGTAAAGCCAGGATACTGGGTGCTTGTATGAAGTTTGAAGATAAGACATTTGTAATTACCCAAGGGGGAAGGAGGGGTTAGTAACAGCTCTCACAGCTGTAAAGATAGCAGAAAGGTCAACATTGGTTTATTCGACACGTTGTAAAGAGGTCACACGTTGTAAAGAGGTCACGTTGGTTGAAATCTCCTACAAAGGAGACACCAGACTAAGAGGTTTATACAGAGTTACAAGCGGGACAAAATTTATTTAAGAGGAACTGTCCTCACTTGAGGCCGAGGCCAGATCTGCTGACCAGCATGATGGTCACCAGCTAAATGGGGACACCTCAGGTGAGATTGGCCGTGCCGTGCATCAGATATTTCTGGCCCGTTGGGGTCGATGTTGCTGTGTCTTTCAGGTGGGGAAGGGGGAGACAGGCCTGGTCTATGTGGCCAGGGCGAGACATGAATGGAGTGAGACTTCCGGCAGTGACCCATCCAATAATGTCGACATTACTACACAGCTGTTCCAGTTGGCCGTCCACAAGGGCGTGCACCTTCCAGTGGCAGACATCAGGCGAAATAGTCCATGAATGAAAAAATGCCAATCGGCCTAAGTAGAACACATTTTGTACCTAATTTTGCACAACATCAGAAAAGGAAAATATGGGATTGGATTAAGGAGTGTGACTAAAATTGTTGTACTTGCAGGTTTAGAAGGCCAAGAGAGATAAGAAAAAAGGAGGCAGCTGCTCCTTCCACTTCTGCTGCTTCTGGGCAAGGTTCGGGTGACGCAGCGCCACAGCAGACTGGCTGCTGTCCATAGCAGGCCGGTCAACGAGGTCGGGACCGCGGGAACAGAGGTATGGGTGGTTACAGACGGGGGTTGTGAGTGGGGTGTGCTCTTGCTGCGGGGTGTGGGGTCACTGGGTGATGAGCTGTCCATGCCGAGCCACTTTCTGGAATGTGCCATCCTCCGGTGCCATATCTGTCACAAAGAGCTCCACCAGCGCAGGGGGCGCCACCGTTACCCACTCCCAACGCACTTGACACAAACCCGCTCGTACCCCATTCCATGACAGGGGGCAGCGGAGCTTCAGCATTCGAGGACTAGCAGGTCCTAGCAGTCCGGGGACGGTGGATGGACAAGTTTTCGATGGTGCTGGATATTGGGGCGAGCTATGAGCTCCTTCCGCAACCCCCACTGAGCCATGTGGACTCTCAAGAGTGCCTGAGTCACTGCCATTGACTGAACGAACACTGGAATTCGAGTGGCATTCCCGGATGGGACTGAACTTGACTCTGCACATCCGTCGGAGGGAGCATATGTCGTGCTCTCTTCCTTCCCAGTGGCTAAACTGAACTGAAACATTTGAGGGCAGCTCTGAAACCTGGTTCCCATCCTCCCGCGGTGGGTATGCCCTGTTCTTGCTCTGGTCTGAGTGGTTTAGCAACCGCCACCCTTTCAATTCACCAATTGACATATCACATTGTACATGTGATCACAAACATGATTTGGTTTATCAAAAATGCACTCATCCAAATTTAGTCATGAGTGCATCTTGCGTTAGAATTATATATTTGTTATGTCTACTGGCGTTGCCTCGCACGCGTGCCTTGTCCCTGAGCAGCGGAAATGGTATGAATTGTTTACTTTCGCCGAGCCACAAATCGCATTGAATATTGATGAGCGTCATCATACTAGAGGTCTAGCCCCATAGTTGTTGCACAATCGGGAGATCATATATCAGCACCGACTACAAATTCTTTGGTTTTGGGAACATTACTAAATTTCAAAATTTCCAGGGAAGGGTCGCTCGGAAATGGTAGTTCTGTGTGTGTCTCTGCTAGAGGTGTTGTGGACCCAGGGCCCGACTGAGTTGGGGCTCGGCTCCACAGCTCCGCGATGTTTTTACTGTCTCTACCCCCTCCCCCAGTTGACAGAATCAGTGTGGGCACAGCCTGTAGGTGGATTGAGTCAATCATGAGACAATAGGAGGTGAAGACTGCGGCGGTCTTGGAGCTGTCTATGTCTTGTAGAGCACCTTTTCTTCCCATAAAAAAAAAAAAATAATAATAAAATAAAAAATAGAGGTTTAATTCGGTATCTGCGTTATTATAGTTTTGGGATTTTTTATTTTAAGCATAAATGGTTACTATTTCATTTGTGTTGCTTTAAAATTTGTCAATTAACAGTCAAAATTGGAGCGTTAGCTCGAGGCTTAATTTGTAATCTCGGAACACAGTTAGATATTTGAACTCAGTGAACTCAGCATCACTGGAGTCGGACATCGCTCCGTACATCAACCTCCGGGTGCTTTCCCGGAGGTGGACTCAATCTCGCTGATAAGGACAGTTTAGAGTTCTGGCTAGAACCTGACACGCCATCCAATTGGGAACTACAGGACAAAAGTGGTACCATAGCTCACAGTTGCGCCCGGCCCCAGTATTTGTGCCCGCCATGGTTGAGCTTAGAGGTTGACCGCCCGGACGGGCAGGTCAAGAGAGGGAATGTGTAGATGGCATGAATTGGATCAAAGTCAGACACTTTCGAGTCTGAACAAAGACGATGACGATGCAAATGTTTAACTTATTGACTATTTTACCTGCTGGCGTGTGCTTTGTGTGGACGATGTTTGCGTTTGAACATAGGATGCGGGATGACAGAAGTGATGGAGCGAAAGGAGCATGTAATGGAATGGTATGGTATGGAGCAGAGCGAGATGATGGTAAGACGCTGACACAAACACAACAACTACTGCTAAATCTGAAATGTAAACAACCGACACAGGTGAACACTTGGGTGACAATTTTAATTGGACACACCCATGGAATGATGTGGGAATAAAAAAGAAAGAGCCTATTTTTGACACCCAAGTTGCAAAACAAAAGTTCACCTGCCTAAAAGTTAAATGGGACGGGTCCTGGGATTGGAGATCTCCAGGAGTCATGGTGTAATGAAAATGTGTCTTTGCCAGTAGGAATCCCTCTCGCTCGTGATGATGTTTGGCTGTGGTGTGGAGAGAAAGTGCTGTACGATAGGCGTCCCACCAATGCCTCAGGTAAGTGCGCCCTGGTAACGCTGATCATGCCAGTTAGTGTGACAGCCTTAGATCTGGCCAAAATGGAGTGGGAAGGTGTTGGACAATGGGGAAGAATCCCCTTCCTTAACAGGAAGAGAAGGGACATGCAAGAATGGTTGAATGCAGGAGATCCCACGTATATAGATGCAATTGGAGTTCCAAGAGGGATCCCTGACGAGTATAAATTGGTGGATCAAATTGCGGCAGGATGGGAGAGCCTTTTCCTGTTCGTTACAGTAAACAAAAATGTGGACCGGATTAATTATGTCCACTATAATGTCCAACGATTGGCGAATTTTACCACCTCAGCACTCCAGGCAGTGCATGAGCAATTGGCTGCTACGTCTCTTATGGCATTCCAGAACAGAATAAGCTTAGATATGTTGTTAGCCGAAAGAGGAGGGGTGTGTGGTATTTTTGGGGATCAGTGTTGTACTCTGATTCCCAACAATACATCTCCTGACGGTCGCCTTACCAAGGCATTGGAGGGTCTGCGCACGCTAAGTAACAAAATGAAGGAGCACTCAGGTGTGGACACCAGTTGGTATTCTGACTGGTTAAACATCTTTGGTAAATATAAAAGCCTGATTGCATCAGTACTGATTTCTATCGCTGTGTTTGCCGCTAGTATGGTGTTATGCGGATGTTGCTGTATTCCATGTATCAGATCATTAACTGTTAAGACAATAGAACGCACGTTGGGGCCACTCCCTCCGGGGGGTCAGTACATGATGATCCCTCAAAAGGACCCCCAGGAGGCGGAGGTAGCCGTGGCCCTCCGGGAGTCCAGGATGTGAGTATGGAAAGATGGCCTCGGGGACCTGAGGCCAAAAGGAGGGAAGGAAATTTTCTACTGATTCTTATTCTTTTACTAATTGTTTGATGTGTTTTAGTTTTATGGCAAGTGATGTCGAGCTCGTGTGCAGCAATGAAATAAGGTGTTCAAGTGATGACCTCAGATGTCTGAGGTCATGAGAGGGATTAAAGGATAATGTAAATGGCAGTCAATTTAAAACTGAACAAAGGTTAGACTGCTCGGAGCCACTTTTGTGATCCTGGCATGGAAGTCCATTGTTTCAGAGGGGTCTCGTTCACACCTCCTGTGGTGCAGCTGTGATCTAATCTTCCTGCATTCCTCTCCTGAATGTCTGGTCATTAGCATGGTCTAAACTTCGGTTACACTTAAAGGATTTCATACTTTTGACTATTAAAGGAATATAAGAGTTTGAGCTTAACATAGTTCATTAGATGTTGGTGCATCCAATGTATGAAAATGTGATATTGTAAAATGCTGAGAGTGTGACTGGTGGCGCGAAACTGGTTGCGGGGGTTGTGCATGAATGGAATGTTTTAGAAGCAGATGGTGCTGAGCGAGACGAGATGACTCCGGGACCAGTGGACGAAGGAGAGGCCATCGGGGGATAGCACAAGCAGGAGGAGTCGCCACGGGATTCGGTGGGGGAGAAAGACCAATGAGAGCGAGCTAAAGTTAACTGCAGGATACACATAGCCAATAGAATCATGCCAGGATGCCTTTGTCTGTGCCATTTGCATGTTGTATAGTATGAATCAGTACTGGGCAACTCAGAGGTAGAACACATTCGCTGGTGGCAAGAGAGGTGTAGAGTTGTATTGAGAGGGACTCGAGATCCAGGTGCCATGTAGAAAATCTGTATTGGGAATAAATCCACTTTGTGCGTGAAAATGCCGGCTTCCTGATACCTTTCTATTGCAGAACGAGCGCGCATATTGTTGGATGAGTGAGAGTTGGGTAAGGTCGCAAATTGGAGTCAGATTACTAATTTGAGTTTACATTGGGTTAAAGTTAAATTCTAACATTGATATAAAGATAAATTCCAACAGACTCCTTCTTCAGCCTGACAGCATCCCTTACCGCCGGTGTCCACCAGCGGGTTCGGGGGTTGCCGCCACGACAGGCACCGACCACCTTACGTCCACAGCTCCGATCGGCTGCCTCAACAATGGAGGCACGAAACATGGTCCACTCAGACTCAATGTCCCCCGCCTCCCCCGGTACGTGGGCGTAGTTCTGCCGGAGGTGGGAGTTGAAACTCTTTCTGACGGGGGATTCTGCCAAGCGTTCCCAGCGGACCCTCACAATACGTTTGGGTCTGCCGGGTCGGACCGGCATCTTCCCCCACCATCGGAGCCAACTCACCACCAGGTGGTGATCAGTTGACAGCTCTGCCCCTCTCTTCACCCGAGTGTCCAAAACATGCGGCCGCAAATCCGATGACACGACTACAAAGTCGATCATCGAACTGCGGCCCAGGGTGTCCTGGTGCCAAGTGCACATATGAACACCCTTATGTTTGAACATGGTGTTCGTTATCGACAATCCATGACGAGCACAGAAGTCTAGTAACAGAACACCGCTCGGGTTCAGATTGGGGGGGCCATTCCTCCCAATCACGCCCTTCCAGGTCTCACTGTCATTACCCACGTGAGCATTGAAGTCCCCCAGCAGAACGAGGGAGTCTCCAGGGGGAACGCTCTCTAGCCCACCCTCCAAAGACTCCAAAAAGGGTGGGTACTCTGAACTGCCGTTTGGTGCATAAGCACAAACAACAGTCAGCACCCGTCCCCCCACCTTAAGGCAGAGGGAGGCTACCCTCTCGTCCACCGGGGTGAACCCCAGTGTACAGGCGCCAAGCCGGGGGGCAATAAGTATGCCCACACCTGCTCGGCGTCTCTCACCTTGGGCAACTCCAGAGTGGAAGAGTGTCCAACCCCTCTCAAGAGGACTGGTTCCAGAGCCTAAGCTGTGTGTGGAGGTGAGCCCGACTATATCTAGTCGGAATTTCTCTGCCTCGCACACCAGCTCAGGCTCCTTCCCCGCCAGAGAGGTGACATTCCATGTCCCAAGAGCCAGTTTCTGTAGCCGGGGATCCGAGCGCCAAGGTCCCTGCCTCTTGCTGCCGCCCGACTCACACTGCACCCGACCCCTTTGGCCCCTCCCACAAGTGGTGAGCCCATGGGAAGGGGGACCCACGTTGCCTTTTCGGGCTGTGCCCGGCCGAGCCCCATGGGTGTAGGCCCGGCCACCAGGCGCTCGCCGACGAGCCCCATTTCCAGGCCTGGCTCCAGAGGGGGGCCCCGGTGACCCGCGTCCGGGCAAGGGAGAACGTGGTCCAATTATTTTAAACTTCATCAGGGGTTTTGGTGAGCCGTGCTTTGTCTGGACCCTCACCGAGGACCTGTTTGCCATGGGTGACCCTACCAGGGGCAAAAGCCCCCGACAACTTAGCTCCTAGGATCATTGGGACACGCAAACCCCTCCACCACAATAAGGTGACGGCTCGCGGGGGGCATTTGTAAAATATGATGAGGGATTAAGTTAGTGAGCTTTTATGGGAGACGGGGCGAGACGCGAATGGATTGAAGCTTCCGCCAGTCACCCGTCCAATAGTGTCACCACCACACAGCTGTGCCGGGTGGCCGTCCTCGAGGGCGTGCGCCTCCCAGTTACTGACATCATGCAGAACAGTCCGTCAATGAGAAACTGCTAATCAGTATGAGTAGAACCCCCGTTTTTGCTTGATGAAAGAAAATATTGTATTGGATGTAGAAAAAGAATTTTTACACTCGCGGGTTCTGAGGGCCAAGAGAAATACAACCCGAGGCTTACACATGCGCCGCTGAGCTAGTGTGATTCAAAACAAACACAAAAAAAACGGGTGGCTAAAGTGTACTGACCGGTCGACTTGAGGAAACGCTTGCTTAATAGTAAAGCTGATGACAAGCACCCCCTCTCGGACACGCATGGGACGAAATGGCCCGGAGCTCTTGTACATGAGACCTCCGTCGCATGGGAGGCGGGCGTACGTAGCAGTAAAGCCGCTAACAAGCACCCTCTGTGGACACGCCCCCACCGCGGCCAAGCACCCATCGGGACAAAACGGCCAGTAGCAGCAAGGGAAGTGGGCGTACGTAGCAGTGAAGCCGCTAACAAGCACCCTCCGCGGACACGCACTGGACGAAACGGCCCGTAGCACCAGAATTTTTCCGTCTCAATGGAGGCCGGCGTGCGTTGTACATTTTAAAATAAAACAAATTGAAATTCTGCCATTTTCCCTGTTTTCATTTCAAATTCCTCATTACTGCTCTGTTTATACAGATATTGGTTTGCTGTTTAATTTGCGTATTTAACAACAGGCTTGTTTTCAGGCAGCTAATGGGTCCTTGTATTTAATTAATTTATGTCGGGCATATTGTTCGACAGCTAAGCGGTTCTAAAAGAGACCGAGTCCGTTAGCCGTTAGCTGCGGATGCGCGATTGCTACACTTTTCGTCATCGTGTATGCGCCAGAATGAAAGAGCGTTATTGAGCTCTGTTGAATTGATTGCAGTGCTATTAAAGCTACTTTGTTTTCTATCCCTGTGTCGGTTCACACTCTTTGATTCCAGTGACTGTTTGGATGACGCGCTCCGGTGAAACCCCCCAAATTCCCGTACAGTCCGGGCTCTAAAAAAAAAAAAAAATATATATATATATATATATATATTCGAAAACAAAAAAAATGAATTATTACAAAAACAATAAGAGCAGCATGTTAGATTGCAGAAGACCCTTCTTTCGACTGTGTTTTTGAGTCTTCCCGGACGGCGAGCTGTTGTAAAACGCGATTGGACAGTAAACAGCCAATCAGAATCAGCCCGAGTGTCCGACTCCTGATTGGTTAATAATTGTGGCACAGTTTGCATCGTAAGCGTAAAATTGTGTTTTGTACCCAAGAGGAGAGAGAAGCCGGAAGAGTTGCTCATTTTGTGGAACCCACGCAGAGACAGTTCAACACCCGTTTTGGATCGGCTCATACTCAAGGACATTTTGGAAGGACTTCAATAAATGTGTCAGTTTATTTCTTTATCAAGACTTTTCTTCAAAGTGGGAAAATGTTGTTTTCTGTTTCTTTTAGAAAAGTGGTGCTGAAGATGCGTTTTTCATAAATTATTTGCTCATATTTAGGGCTAAGTTTTTATTCATAAATGTAAGTTTGGCAATCAGAAACCGACCTTTTTACATTTTCACACTGACATTGTTTTTGATATTAGACTTTGATATGACTCTACTAACACAAAGGCTCAGAAAAAAAGGCCAGTTTAACAACTGATTTTATTGATGATTGTGGAAGGTACAGATTTCATCAGCACCGTTTCTTCTCACACATTTTCCATTAGGTGCGATTAAAAAGACAACTAAAAAGCACAAAGTTAACAAATGTTCCAGGCAGAGGCAATTAATTTAATTGATAATGTTTGATGTAAAAACAAAAAAGATCATCATCACTCAGACACATTGGTTCTTCTGGCACTGATCACATTGGCTTAGTGTCAATAAAAGAGCTGTGCAAAATGAAATTTAGCATATTTTATTCAAAATCACATTTACATGGTACCACGAAGAGTCAGTTCCTTCAGGTTTTTGTCTTTTTTGAAGCTTCAAGGATCGCTGCAATTCTCACCATCACAATCGTGTCTCTCAGCACCCTTTTTAGAAAAGAATTTTTTAGCACAAACGCTGCAACTGAATGGCTGGTCTCCACTGTGTGTTCTTGTGTGGGTTGTTAAATTTGACTTTACAGAGAAGCATTTTTCACAAACTGAGCATGAAAAGGGTTTTTCTCCACTGTGGATTGTTGTGTGTTTTATTAAATTTGCCTTTTGAGAGAAGCATTTTCCACAAACTGAGCAAGAAAAAGGCTTTTCTCCAGTGTGTGTTCTTGTGTGTTCTGTTAAACTGGCCTTTTGAGAGAAACATTTTCCACAAATTGAGCAGGAAAAAGGTTTTGCTCTCCACTGTGTGTTCTTGCGTGACTTGTTATATGTTATATGTTGTTGTGTGTTTTAATAAATTTGACTTTCCAGAAAAGCTTTTGCCACAAACTGAGCAGGAAAATGTAACATGAACTTGTTGCCGGTTTTGTTATCTGCCACCATGTTGTCTTTTGGACTGCATTGCAAATCTATTTTCCTATTATTCACAGTTGACGTGATTAAGTGCTTCTTAATGTCAACATGTTTGCACCTTTGCCTTTTTACAGACTTTTTCGCCAGTGCTGTGGTGCCTTTTATTGTCCTCAAAAACAATAGGTCGCTCTTTATTTTTTGCATGAGATATTTTTTCTTCCAATGGGATATTTCACGTGGAATGAACTGTTGAGTAACTAAAAAAGGAAAAGAGTAAAAAAAACTAAGATTATTTAAGAATATGCAAAAAAGAACGTTGTGGTTTGACAAATGTTGATAAATTATATTTTCCATGTTGTATTTGTTGTTTATTCATTTAATTGTATACTCACTCCAATATTTAAGTATTTTTTCCTTTACAATTTTTTACCTCAGTATTCAGTATTTAATTCGATTTTCATGTAAATATTTAAACTTGCTTATGTATGACTACAATATGTATTCAAAATTTTTAATATGTAAGAATTCTATAAATATTTTTAAATACTTTCTATTGCAATCTTGAATATTTAGCAACATATTTGTTCATTTAAATATGAGTGCAATTATTTTAATTATTTATTTAATTAATTAATACTTAAAATTTGATTCATTATTTTTTATCTTTGAAAATTTGGACTATTCAATTTGTTGAATATTTAGTAAATGTTTCTATATTTATTATTAATTTAATTCCTCCTCGTGCCTGCGTGGGTTTCCTCCGGGTACTCCGGTTTCCTCCCACATTCCAAAAAACATGCATGGCAGGTCGATTGAACACACTAAATTGCCCCTAGGTATGAGTGTGAGCGCGGATGGTTGTTCGTATCTGTGTGCCCTGCAATTGGCTGGCAACCTGTTCAGGGTGTCCCCCGCCTACTACCCGAAGATAGCTGGGATAGGCTCCAGCACCCCCCGCGACCCTCGTGAGGAGAAGCGGTATAAATAATGGATGGATGGACGTATATTGTTGCGAATTTTAAATTGAAAATTTTCACTATTATTTAAATGTTAAATTGTCAAAAATATTTCAATGTTTATTTTATTACTTAAATATTTAATTATTCATTTCAATATTCATTAAACTACGGTACTTTTCCAATTCAGACAGCAGCAGCAACAAACTGCGTGATGCGGATCATCCCCTCCGTGGTGACAAATAAACGCTGACTCCAGTCACCATCAAGTTGCCAACTCCTGACATACCAAAACCTTTGAGAGAAACTGAGACTATTTGCGTTTCTCTCTCTTGTTCTTTTTAGAGTTCAACTTCTAGTTCAGTTTTTCACCTTTTCACACAGCGTAATGAAGGCCAGTTGAGCAAGTGGAACAAGTGATTTTATTGATGACCGTGTAAGGCACCGTTTCTTCTCACACCTTTTCCATTAAGTACGATTAAAAAGACAACTGAAAAGTATAATATTAGCAAATGTTGTTCCAGGCAAAGGCAATTAATTTCCTTTACAAGTTTACAAAAAAATTAATTATCACTCAGACATAATGGTTATTCTGAAACTGATCACATTGGCTTAATGTCAATAAAAAAGCTTTGCAAAATTCAATATATCATATTTTATTCTAAATCACATTTACATCTTACTACAAAGCGTCAGTTCCTTCAGTTTTTGTTTTGGTCGTTTTTTTAAGCTTCAAGGATCGTTGCTTTTCTCACCAGCACAATCATGTCTCTCAGCACCATGTTTAGTGAAGAATTTTTTTAGCACAAACACTGCAACTGAATGGCTTGTCTCCATTGTGTGTTCTTGTGTGGCTCTTTAAAAGCGACTTACGAGAGAAACTCTTTCCACAAACTGAGCAGGAAAAGGGTTTTTCGCCACCGTATGTTCTCTTATGATTGGTTAAAGTTGATTTTTGAGTGAAACTTTTCCTACAAACTGAGCAGGAAAAAGGTTTTTCTCCACTGTGTTCTTGCGTGGCTTGTTAAATTAGACTTTAGAAACATTTGCTACAAACTGAGCAAGAAAAAGGTTTTTCTCTACTATGTATTGTTGTGTGTTTTATTAAATGCGACTTACGATAGAAACTCTTTCCACAAACTGAGCAGGAAAAGGGGTTTTCGCCACCGTGTGTTCTTTTATGATTGGTGTTGGAATTTATCTTTAAATCAATGTTAGAATTTAATTTTAAACCAATGTAAACTCAAATTAATAATCTGACTCCAATTTGTGACTTTACCCAACTCTCATTCATCCAACAATATGCGCGCTCGTTCTGCAATAGAAAGGTATCAGGAAGCCGGCATTTTCACACACGAGTGGATTTATTCCTAACACACAAATCTACAACTTGAGTTTGGGTCCCTCTCAATACAGCTCTCTTTGTCTTCGCTGTTCAGCATTAATTTATAGACACAATATGCAAATGACACAGAGACAAAGGCATCCTGGCATGATCCTATTGGCTATGTGTATGCTGCAGTTAACTTTAGCTTGCTTCTCTTGGTCTTTCTTCAAGTGGTGGCCCCTCCTGCTTGTGGCTGAAGGGTCCAGTTTCTTGTGCATCCCTTCCCCCTCGAGGTATCTGTCTGCGCCAGGCACCGACCTAAAACCTCCCAAACCTCACATTCTTTCACTTTCTTTTTCCAACTTCACCAGCCACACACTCAGCATTCCACAGAATAACAGTGACACAAGATGCAGGACATCGAATAAAACTAGCCAGGTTTAAACTCTTCCACTCCTTTATTCCCTCTCATGACCTCAGACAACTGAGGTCATCACTCGAACCCCTTATTTTATTGTTAAACACGAGCTAAAAATCAAACAACGAAAAATTAGTAACAACTATAAATCCATAGAAGGTGAGGTAAAGCTCAATAGAAAATTAGTAAAAATTAAAAATCAATAGAAAATTAGTAAAAATTAAAAATCAATAGAAAATTAGTAAAACTTAAAAATCAATAGAAAATGTCATTCTAGTAGAAAATCCGTAGAAAATTTCATTTCCTCCTCATGGCCTCAGGTCGCTGAGGCCACCTACACATACTCACATCCCGGACTCCCGTAGGGCCACAGCTGTCCCCCCCCCCCTCCTGGGGGTCCTTCTGAGGGATCATCATGTACTGGCCACCAGGAGGGAGTGGCCCCAACGTGCGTTCAATTGTCTTAACAGTTAATGATCTGATACATGGAATACAACAACATCCACATAACACCATAATAGCGGCAAACACAGCGATAGAAATCAGTACTTATGCAATCAAGCTTTTATATTTGCCAAAGATGTTTAACCAGTCAGAGTACCAACTGGTGTCCACACCTGAGTGCTCCTTCATTTTGTCACTTAACGTGCGCAGACCCTCCAATGCCTTGGTAAGGCGACCGTCAGGAGATGTATTGTTGGGAATCAGAGTACAACACTGATCCCCAAAAATACTACACACCCCTCCTCTTTCGGCTAACAACATATCTAAGCTTATTCTGTTCTGGAATGCCATAAGAGACGTGACAGCCAATTGCTCATGCACTGCCTGGAGTGCTGAGGTGGTAAAATTCGCCAATCGTTGGACATTATAGTGGACATAATTAATCCGGTCCACATTTTTGTTTACTGTAACGAACAGGAAAAGGCTCTCCCATCCTGCCGCAATTTGATCCACCAATTTATACTCGTCAGGGATCCCTCTTGGAACTCCAATTGCATCTATATACGTGGGATCTCCTGCATTCAACCATTCTTGCATGTCCCTTCTCTTCCTGTTAAGGAAGGGGATTCTTCGTCATTGTCCAACACCTTCCCACTCCATTTTGGCCAGATCTAAGGCTGTCACACTAACTGGCATGATCAGCGTTACCAGGGCGCACTTACCTGAGGCATTGGTGGGAAGGCTATCGTACAGCACTTTCTCTCCACACCACAGCCAAACATCATCACGAGCGAGAGGGATTCCTACTGGCAAAGACACATTTTCATTACACCATGACTCCTGGATATTTCCAATCCCAGGACCCGTCCCATTTAACTTTTAGGCAGGTGAACTTTTGTTTTGCAACTTGGGTGTCAAAAATAGGCTCTTTCTTTTTTATTCCCACATCATTCCATGGGTGTGTCCAATTAAAATTGTCACCCAAGTGTTCACCTGTGTCGGTTGTTTACATTTCAGATTTAGCAGTAGTTGTTGTGTCTGTGTCAGCGTCTTACCATCATCTCGCTCTGCTCCATACCATACCATTCCATTACATGCTCCTTTCGCTCCATCACTTCTGTCATCCCGCATCCTATGTTCAAACGCCAACATCGTCCACACAAAGCACACGCCAGCAGGTAAAATAGTCAATAAGTTAAACATTTGCATCGTCATCGTCTTTGTTCAGACTCGAAAGTGTCTGACTTTGATCCAATTCATGCCATCTACACATTCCCTCTCTTGACCTGCCCGTCCGGGCGGTCAACCTCTAAGCTCAACCATGGCGGGCACAAATACTGGGGCCGGGCGCAACTGTGAGCTATGGTACCACTTTTGTCCTGTAGTTCCCAATTGGATGGCGTGTCAGGATCTAGCCAGAACTCTAAACTGTCCTTATCAGCGAGAATGAGTCCACCTCCGGGAAAGCACCCGGAGGTTGCTGTACGGAGCGATGTCCGACTCCAGTGATGCTGAGTTCACTGAGTTCAAATATCTAACTGTGTTCCGAGATTACAAATTAAGCCTCGAGCTAACGCTCCAATTTTGACTGTTAATTGACAAATTTTAAAGCAACACAAATGAAATAGTAACCATTTATGCTTAAAATAAAAAATCCCAAAACTATAATAACGCAGATACCGAATTAAACCTCTATTTTTTCTTTTTTTTTTTTTTTTTTTTATGGGAAGAAAAGGTGCTCTACAAGACATAGACAGCTCCAAGACCGCTGCAGTCTTCACCTCCTATTGTCTCATGATTGGTTCAATCCACCTACAGGCTGTGCCCACACTGATTCTGTCAACTGGGGGAGGGGGTAGAGACAGTAAAAACATCGCGGAGCTGTGGAGCCGAGCCCCAAATCAGTCGGGCCCTGGGTCCACAACACCTCTAGCAGAGACACACACAGAACTACCACTTCCGAGCGACCCTTCTCTGGAAATTTCGACATTTAGAAATGTTCCCAAAACCAAAGAATTTGTAGTCGGTGCTGAAATATGATCTCCCGATTGTGACGCGGAGTATTCAACAACGATGGGGTCTAGATCTTTAGTATGATGACGCGCATCAATATACAATGTGATTTGTGGCTCGGCGAAAGTAAACAATTCATACCATTTCCGCTGTCCAGGGACAAGGCACGCGTGCGAGGCAACACCGGTAGACATAACAAATATATAATTCTAACGCAAGATGCACTCATGACTAAATTTGGATGAGTGCATTTTTGATAAACCAAATCATGTTTGCGATCACATGTACAATGTGATATGTCAATTGGTGAATTGAAAGGGTGGCGGTTGCTAAACCACTCAGACCAGAGCAAGAACAGGGCATACCCACCGCGGGAGGATGGGAACCAGGTTTCAGAGCTGCCCTCAAATGTTTCAGTTCAGTTTAGCCACTGGGAAGGAAAAGAGCACGACATATGCTCCCTCCGACGGATGTGCAGAGTCAAGTTCAGTCCCATCCGGGAATGCCACTCGAATTCCAGTGTTCGTTCAGTCAATGGCAGTGACTCAGGCACTCTTGAGAGTCCACATGGCTCAGTGGGGGTTGCGGAAGGAGCTCATAGCTCGCCCCAATATCCAGCACCATCGAAAACTTGTCCATCCACCGTCCCCGGAATGCTAGGACCTGCTAGTCCTCGAACGCTGAAGCTCTGCGGCCCCCTGTCATGGAATGGGGTACGAGCGGGTTTGTGTCAAGTGCGTTGGGAGTGGGTAACGGTGGCGCCCCCTGCGCTGGTGGAGCTCTTTGTGACAGATATGGCACCGGAGGATGGCACATTCCAGAAAGTGGCTCGGCATGGACAGCTCATCACCCAGTGACCCCACACCCCGCAGCAAGTGCACACCCCACTCACAACCCCCGTCCATAACCACCCGTACCTCTGTTACTGCAAACCCAACCTCGTTGACCGGCCTGCTATGGACAGCAGCCAGTCTGCTGTGGCGCTGCGTCACCCGAACCTTGCCCAGAAGCAGCAGAAGTGGAAGGAGCAGCTGCCTCCTTTTTTCTTATCTCTCTTGGCCTTCTAAACCTGCAAGTACAACAATTTTAGTCACGCTCCTTAATCCAATCCCATATTTTCCTTTTCTGATGTCGTGCAAAATTATGTACAAAATGTGTTCTACTTTGCCCGAGTAGCATTTCTCATTGATGGACTATTTCGCCTGATTTCTGCCACTGGGAGGGGCACGCCCTTGTGGACGGCCGACTGGAACAGCTGTGTAATGTCGACATTATTGGATGGGTCACTGCCGGAAGTCTCACTCTATTCACGTCTCGCCCTGGCCCCATAGACCAGGCCTGTCTCCCCCCTTCCCCACCTGAAAGACACAGCAACATCGACCCCATCGGGCCAGAAATATCTGACGCACGGCACGGCCATTCTCACCTGAGGTGTCCCCATTTAGCTGGTGACCATCATGCTGGTCAGCAGATCTGGCCTCGGCCTCAAGTGAGGACAGTTCCTCTTAAATAAATTTTGTCCCGCTTGTAACTCTGTATAAACCTCTTAGTCTGGTGTCTCCTTTGTAGGAGATTTCAACCAACGTGACCTTTTTACAACGTGTCAAATAAACCAATGTTGACCTTTCTGCTATCTTTACAGCTGTGAGAGCTGTCACTAACACTTAACATGGAATCCCCCCTTGGGTAATTACGAATGTCTTATCTTCAAACTTCTTACAAGCACCCAGTATCCTGGCTTTACTAGATTACTGCCCTGCTGGGAGACGGAAAGAGCTTTGTCACTCTAAATTTGCGCCTGTCTTTTGTTTTCCTAACACTTTTCACATATGGTCAACTAAAGTTGCTTCAACATCTATTTCCCATTTGTTCTTAAATTTGAGGTATTCTATAAGTTATTCCAAACAGTGTTTTACAATGTCTTAGTCCTAAATACAATGAAATACGTTACAATGGAAAATATCAGAATAAAATTTCATACATCCAACATAAGACACGTGCTTGTGACCACTTCAGGGTCAGTTTTGTCTGAAATATCTCCTCTACAACAACTTACCCTTGCGTTAAGTGAGTAATTTTCCATAAAAACAGTGCCACTAATTCGACATTAACTTCAAGTATCACTGCTGTGGTGCTGTATTATATGGAAAAGTCTGAACAATCCAAGAAAATTTTGCCCTATCCTGGACTGGGTGTGTGTTATCTAGTCGCGCATCCAATGTGAATATGTCTTATATCTCCCTCCTTGTTGAGGAGAACCTCTGGGATGGTAGTGGTGAGGCGCTATTTGAAGCAGTCTCTGGCCTTCTGGTCACACTGGTCACATGTCACCTCAAACCTGTGGACAGAACTGGACGAGTGGCACTTGCCAGTGAGAATGAGAAGGGGTAAATTATCTTCCTTCCAAAACTTTCAGTTTTGCATAAATTTTGTGTAATAACGTCAATCAATCATTCACTTGATGCTTGAATTTAATTACTCCAATCTATCTCCAAAAACAATTTCAAAATCAATACTCGGGAGTGCAATAGGGATTCAGGTTGATCAGGCCTGTCCACCCATCGCATCCTAAGTACTGTAAGGGCTTGCCGGTGACCTCAAACAATTTTCTGTCCTGAGGCCCGTCCCTACAACATCCACTCAAACCACATATGCATACAAACACTTTTCTTTCACACTGTCATTCACCAAACGATACTTTCCAATTCCACACAGAGACCCCTCCCTTGGCGCGTCCGCCTTGATTTCACTGAGATTTGTGCTGGCAGATCCATAATTTTGCCTTAATTTAGCCAGCGTATGCCAAAATTTACAACTGTGGGTCTCTGGATTTTCCCATTCACTCCCCGTGAAGTTGTTTCTCCTCTCAAGGACGTAGCTGACGAAACTGCACCCGTGACACCAAACAGCCCATAGATGCGAATGCTAGCAGTCTGGTATTTATGGAATGATGTCATGTCCTCCAAAATTGTCATGTCAGCGTTCGCGTCGTACAGTCAAAAAAAACATCTGTCTTCCACCTTTGTCACATTTAATACACATCAGTTAATAAATCATCTACAAAACTATTTAGTCCAACTTTATATTTGGTAAACCAATCTCCAATGGCTAGATATTCCCCTTTCCAAAGATTTTCTTTCAACATGTTCATAGAATACTTCACTTAAAACTTATCCCAAAACCATAATCCCTTTGCTTAAAAATTTTAATTTTAATAAGATTGTCGCCGCTCTGCTGTTCCTCAGGCATCCCCTGCATCCCCTCCGCGCACCCTCTCTCTCATTATTCACAGCCTGTTCGATCAATTGTATGGTCGCTGGTGCCATCCGTGAATCGTTATCTTTTGCATCTCAAACCATTCTGCCCCCCCAAGGTGACTACGGGGCCATTAATTGCGCCGTCGGAACGGGCGGCGGCTCAAACACATACTGTTGCGAGTCTGGCAACTGTGGATAAATGCCTCTCAGACATTCCGTCTTTTCTTCCACTTTTTCAATCACTTCATCCTCTTTCTCTGACTTCCTCCCCCTACTTGGGAACGAGCATCTAACTTCAAAGGGCTGTGAACTCTTTGTTACAGCACACTCATGATTTTACGATTACACCTCTACCCATTGCCTTCTGTAAAATCTTTCTCACTCTTATTTTTTCCTTTAATTTTCCAAATTCACTGTAGCCTTACCAAAGCCACTCAAACAATCAAGGTATCAAATCACAAACTACAAAGTCAGGAACCACCTATGCTCTTGCAAAGTTTTCTCATGCTCTCAAAAGCTTCATTCAATTATGATTTCTTAACACCAATCTTTTTCTTTGTGTCATTTCCATCTGTGCATTTCATTCCAGTTACTAATTACAGTTACCTTAATAGAAAGACCATCAACTAAAGTATGAAACATAAAATATTTATTTCTTCAATTCCTCCTTACAGCAGACCCTAATTCTTATCCTTTTCATTTGTTCAAGTCACACCTTCTTCAATACTGCCTGTTTCATCATCCTCCTTTCAATGGAACATTAATTGTTCCTTTCTCTTTTCTTATTGAACTTCCAATCTCTACACTGACACAATTTCTTCTCTTTTCTCTAGCTTTCTTTCTTTCTCTTTTCTTATTTCATCCCTACTTCATGTTTTTCTTCTCTTTTTATGTTTCATTTTTATGAATTTATCCTTAATCTCCGTGCCACACCCGAGACCACTATCACACTTACTCTTCTTCGCCATCTTGAAATCCACTCGTGTGTGTCCCAACCACTTCTGACGCAGAACAATTTTAGCCTTCACATTCACACAGCTTCCACACAGACACGTAAATCCCAGATTTTAAACCGTGTCCCGATACGTAAATGCCAGATTTTATACCGTATCTTAACCACGAATAGTTCCAAACTATTCTAGTAGGTAAATCCCAGATTTCAGACCCTACTAACGTCCACACTGTTACACTTTTTATTTTTTTTTGAACTATACTACTTTACTTTTGCGCCATTAATTATGCTAGAAGGTAAATCCCAGATTTTACACCCAATAGCGTCCAACACTTTTACGCTTACTACGTTCCGCTCCTCCTTCCTCTTATAATCTATTTATTTATATATTTATTTATTTATTTAACCATATATATTTTAACACCATTGCGCTGCGCCTTCCTCTTATAATTTAGCGTTGCCAATATGCAGAATTTGAAAAGGATCTGCTTACCTTATGTCACTGTGGGCCCAAGAGGAAGGCCGGTCGGATGTGCGGCTCCTTTATTCTTTATCAGGTCGTCACCTGGTGTGGACGTGCGAGACCCAGTCTCATGTGGTTTTTCTCGAAGTTCCAAACTTCTTTTACCTCTCATGCATCACGTCGGGGTCACCATAAATTGTTGGAATTTATCTTTAAATCAATGTTAGAATTTAATTTTAAACCAATGTAAACTCAAATTAATAATCTGACTCCAATTTGTGACTTTACCCAACTCTCACTCATCCAACAATATGCGCGCTCGTTCTGCAATAGAAAGGTATCAGGAAGCCGGCATTTTCACACACGAGTGGATTTATTCCTAACACACAAATCTACAACTTGAGTTTGGGTCCCTCTCAATACAGCTCTCTTTGTCTTCGCTGTTCAGCATTAATTTATAGACACAATATGCAAATGACACAGAGACAAAGGCATCCTGGCATGATTCTATTGGCTATGTGTATGCTGCAGTTAACTTTAGCTTGCTCCTCTTGGTCTTTCTTCAAGTGGTGGCTCCTCCCGCTTGTGGCTGAAGGGTCCAGTTTCTTGTGCATCCCTTCCCCCTCGAAGTATCTGTCTGCGCCAGGCACCGACCTCAAACCTCCCAAACCTCACATTCTTTCACTTTCTTTTTCCAACTTCACCAGCCACCCCCACAGCATTCCACAGAATAACAGTGACACAAGATGCAGGACATCGAATAAAACTAGCCAGGTTTAAACTCTTCCACTCCTTTACGGTGCAGACCTGATGTGCTGAATACCATTCTCTTCCATGAACATTCGGAACTCTTCCGACACCAGCTGTGGGCCATTGTCACTGACAAGCTGTTGAGGAAGACCAAACCTGCAGAACATAGACCTTAACTCTTCGACAGTTCTCTCTGAAGAGGTGCTTTTCATGACAGCGACTTCAGGCCATTTGCTATGAGCATCGACTACCACTAGGAACATGTGGCCCTCGAGTGGTCCAGCAAAATCAATATGGACTCTTTGCCACGGTTCCTCAGGCCAGTCCCATGGGTGTAAAGGTGCAAGCTGTGGGAGGTTTCTCAATTTCTGGCAGTCAATGCACGATCTTGCTTTCTCCTCAATGGCTGCATCTAAGCCTGGCCACCAAAAATAACTGCGTGCAATTTCCTTCATCCTAACCACACCGCAGTGTCCAACATGCAACTCCGCAAGTAGTTTCTCTCTGAGGGGTGGTGGAATTATTACACGATAGCCCCACAATAAGCATCCATTCTGGACTGAAAGCTCATCTCGTCTCCCTAAGTAAGGCTTGAAGGTTGGTGTCATCTCTCCTCCCCATCCCCGAGTGATGATATCCACGATCTCGGACAAGACAGGGTCAGTGCGAGTCTTTTTCTTCACCTGCGTCGAGGTAACTGGAGTAACAGACAATTCCTCGAAGTAAAACACTTCGGCGTTCGCAGGCTCTGGGCGCGTGACAGGCAAGGGGAGTCTCGAAAGCCCGTCAGCATTCTGATGAAGGTCCGACTTCCTATACTTGATGACATACTGGTGGGCAGATAACAGCAGAGCCCAACGCTGCATGCGACTGGCTGCCAGTGACGGAATGCCCTTATGCGAACCAAAAATAGAGGTCAGGGGTCGATGGTCTGTCAGAAGCGTGAATTTCCTGCCATATAGGTACTGATGAATTTTTTTTTACTCCAAAGACAATAGAAAGTGCCTCACGCTCAATCTGTGCATAATTGCTTTCCGCCTTGTTAAGCGTCCTTGACGCAAAAGCAATCGGTCTCTCTTCCCCAGACGGTATGATATGTGACACGACAGCACCCACCCCGTAAGGCGAAGCATCACAAGCCAGCTGAAGAGGGAGTTTGGGGTCAAAATGGGCGAGGGCCAGAGAGTCGACAAGGGCCGTCTTCACATTCTGGAATGCCGACTCACATTTGGCCGTCCACTTCCATGGCGTAGTTTTATTAAGTAGCACATGTAGTGGTTTTAACATATTCGCAAGGTTGGGCACAAACTTGGCATAATATGTCAACAACCCCAGAAAAGATCTCAACTGGGTCACATTCTTGGGAGCTGGAGCCTCTACAATAGCCTTTACCTTTGACGGTGCTTTGTGCAGTCCTGTGCTGTCAATCACATGTCCTAAATATTCAACATTTGGTCTGAAAAATTCACATTTGTCTCGTCTGACCTTCAATCCATATTCTTCCAGTCGCTGTAGGGTCGCGTCCAGATTTTGTAAATGGGACTGTTCATCAGGTCCGGTGATAAGCAGGTCATCCAGGTAGCACTGAACCCCAGAAAGACCACTCAGTATCTGGTCCATTGCCCTTTGGAACAGTGCTGGAGCAGAGGTGATTCCGAAAGGGAGTCTCTGATACCGGTAAAGTCCTTTGTGAGTCACAATGGTCAACAGCTCCTGTGACTCACGTTCCACATTCATTTGGAGGTATGCTTGCGATAAGTCAATTTTGCTGAATTTCTTCCCTCCAGCCAGGCATGAGAAAAGATCATCAATGAGGGGTAATGGATACTTTTCAATTGACAAAACTGGATTCAAAGTGACTTTGAAATCACCACAAATTCTGGGACTGCCATCTTTTTTTATGACAGGAACAATTGGGGTAGCCCAGTCACTTGTGCTTCCAGGGACTAGGACCCCACTCTTTACCAATCTATCCAATTCTGCTTCCACTTTCGGTTTGATGGCATATGGGACGGGTCTAGCTTTTAGACACCTTGGGGAACTCCCAGGTTTAACCTTCAGCGTAACAGTAATGTCTTTCATGCTGCCAAGTTCACCATCAAAAACCTTGGAATGCTTTTTCAAGATCTTCTGTAGGCAGGTTGTTTCTCCTTCCCTGATTATGAACACTTGTTGCCAATTCAATTTGATCTTCTTGAGCCACCAGCGGCCCAGCAAAGCTGGATAATTTCCTTTTACAACATACAAGGGAAGAGTCTTTTTCTGTTTGTTATGTTCCACCATCACATACACAACTCCTAGCACTGGGACAGGCGCACCAGTGTATGTTCTTAACTTCAGTCTAGTCTTTTGGAGGACCAGGTGTTGGAATTTTTCTTTGTAAACAACTTCCGATATCATGGACACACGTGTACCCGTGTCCAGCTGCATTCGGACTGGCACATTCTCAAGTAACGGTGTGACCCAATATCCATC
Organism: Idiotropiscis lumnitzeri; assembly: GCF_059441095.1. Lineage (NCBI taxonomy): Eukaryota > Metazoa > Chordata > Actinopteri > Syngnathiformes > Syngnathidae > Idiotropiscis > Idiotropiscis lumnitzeri. The sequence continues at coordinate 31,510,759 of NC_142392.1, read as the reverse complement.
ATCCGGGTCATCCATAACAGATAAGACATGTACTGTATCTCCTTCTGACTCACAATCACTGTGTCCATCCTCTTCATGTACCATCTTATTTACATATTTCTTCCGGGTTACACCACCTCTTTGTCTCTCATTATGTTGTTTGTGTGACTGAATCTTCTTACTTCTACAGACACGTTCAATGTGGCCCTTCTTACCACAATTTCTACAGTCCAAGTCCTTACACCAGCACTCTGTTGGCTGATGCCCTGATTTTCCGCAACGATAACAGGGTTGGTTTGATGCTGTTTTCTTTGTAAATTCCGTTGCCACCTTGTGTATTTGGGTGGAAGTGCTTAACAACTGTGCTTCTTTAGTAGCCATCTCCATTGATGTGCTAATTTCCACCGCCTTCTCCAGTCGCAGGTTAGCTTCTGTCAATAGTCGTTTTTTAATCGACTCACAGCGCAGACCACACACCAGCCGGTCACGTATAGTGTCATTTAGTGAAAGTCCAAATTCACAATGTTCAGATAACTGTTTCAATACAGCTACAAATTGTGAAACAGATTCCCCCTCTTCCTGGTTTCTCTTATGGAATCTAATCTCTAATCTCGTTGCACACTTGAGTACAATGACAATAAAGGGATTTCTATTCTAAACCTCTCTGCTATGACCAACGGTTTTGGTGCATAATGATTTTTCAGTATAGTCACAATCTCGACATAAGTCTTGTTCCCTGGCTTGTCAGGTTGAACAAGACTACGCAGTAGGTTGAATGTCTTTCCTCCCACAATACTTAGGAACGTTGGAACGACAAGATTCTCTTCTATCTTGTTAGCCAGGATAAAGTATTCAAACCTCTCAGTGTATGAAGTCCATTGTTCCTCAGTTTCGTCAAATGGCCCCATATGTCCGACCAGAGCCATCCTCGGTTATATTCCTTCAACAGTTAGTTCCGGAAAATTTCTTTTTTTTTTCCTTTCTTTTTTTTTTTCCGGAGATTTCTCCTCCTCCTTCGAGGCAGCGGCGACTCCCGAAAGACGGAGGCGGCAGTTAGCCGTTCAGTTAGCCGCGACGACGCGCCGCACACTCGGCGAGAAAAAAAAAAACTCGACAACGTCGGTTCACGGCCAAAAACAATCAGCGCAGGGCCGTACCTCGTCGCCAGTTTGTTATAACTTGGGTAGGAGGGTTAATATCCAAAGTAAAGACTCGGGAGACAGGAAGCCATTTCAACTACGTCTGTATATTTTTGTTCCGCACTCAACAACAACTTACGTCATCAACAAGTTACCCAGGGGGCACCGCTGCATTCTCGACGAGCAACAACTACAATCAATACATAACAGCGAGGATGTGTGTTGACGATGTAGAAGATTGGTGGGGTAGGTTGCAGCGAATTTATTTCATCCGAAGCGTAAACGCCTCCAAATAAACGCCCTTGTAGACGTTTCATGAGTTTCTCCAGCTCTCTCCCGTTCTTCAGTCATAATCCACTAAGACTTGTCGTTTTGAATTAATTTCCAAGATGGAATCATAGCAGGCGTACACAATAAGGGTGGTTGTGTGTGGGAGTGGGACTCTGAATCTCATCTCTAACCTCAAACTCCCGTTGGAGACGGGTGCAAGAGCTCCCGAATCATCGTTGGGGTTTAAGTTAAAAACATAGAGCGCGTATCCGCCTGAAAAGTCCTCCCTGTTGATGCAAAGAGGTAAATCTTTCAAATGTCTTCCTGTCGCTGTAAACAAGTTATGAAGCTCTCGAACCGCGTTTCCCGCATTAAATTGGGGTTGGAAGGCTTTGGCTGGAATCTGTCTCCCTTCTTGACAATCGCGCTAAATATTCCAAATGATGATGAGCAAAATTAAAAGGGTTCAAATCTTTTCTACCCACAAAGGCGTTGTGATTTACAAGCCCTAACACCACATAACGAGGTGTATGGCTGAGGAAAAGATTATCTTGTTGACAGGTTCTGGAATGTTGTGGGATAGAATAAGTTTTCACATTAATTCTTGATAACGGATATAAAGCAATTTCTTTGTTGAGCGCCGCAGCATGACCGATAGAGTTGGCTGGTGAAACGGCGACTCTTTTCACAAAGAGGGATGCGCCCATGATTTTCAGATGATAGTTCATATCGGGAGGACTCATAAAACAAAATTGGTCGTTGGCTTTGATGAGTTTCACTCGTAGATCCACGTTATTGAGAAGATGTCTCTCACAAAAGAATATGTCGGTGTGTAGAGGTCCTATCACGGTGAATGGTCGGGAACCCGTCACAAATTCCGATCGGCGTATCAAACCTTTGTTAACAGCATCCCCCGTTAAGGCTGTTGAATCCATATGTCCTGGTGTATCTTTGTAAAACATAGCCGCTATACTAGCCAGTATACTAGTAGGCTAGTGAGGTATTGACTGTCTGTTTGCTTAGATTGGCTTGGCTTGACGCGCTGGCGGCTTTGCTACCTGTGATTGCTTTGCGATGTTATTCACCAAAGAGTCCATGAGTATCTTGTTAAAAGGTTAGGTTTATTTATCAATCGTCAATATTAAAATCAATCTAAAACACCATAAAGTTGCACACGCTCCGCCCAAGCGGTCAAAAACCTGTATGCCCTTTAAAAAGACAACTGAAAAGCATAATGTTAAAAAATGTTATTCCAGGCAAAGGCAATAAATTTTATTTACATGTTTGATGTAAACACCAAAACAAATCATCATCACTCAGACACAATGCACTGATCACATTGGCCTTGTGTCAATAAAAGAGCTTTGCAAAATTCAATTTCATCATATTTTATTGAAAATCACATTTACATCTTACCACAAAGAGTCGGATCTTTCATTTTTTTCTTCTTTTTTTAATCTTCAAGGATCGCTGCAATTCTCGCCAGCACAATTGTGTCTCTCAGCTCCCTGTTTAGTGACAAATTTTTTAGAACAAACGCTGCAACTGAATGGCTTGTCTCCACTGTGTGTTCTTGTGTGGTTTCGTAAATGCGACTTTTGAGAGAAACTCTTGGCACAAACTGAGCAGGAAAAAGGTTTTTCTCCAGTGTGTGTTCTTGTGCGATCTGTTAAAATTGACTTTACATTAAAGCTTTTGCCACAAACTGAGCAGGAAAAGGGTTTTTCACCACTGTGTGTTCTTGTGTGTTCTGTTAAATATGTCTTTTTCGAGAAGCATTTTCCACAAACTGAGCAGGAAAAAGGTTTTTCACCACTGTGTGTTCTTGTGTGTTCTGTTAAATATGTCTTTTTCGAGAAGCTTTTGCCACAAACTGAGCAGGAAAAAGGTTTTTCTCCAGTGTGTGTTCTTGTGTGGATTGTTAAATGCGACTTACGCAGGAAGCTTTTGCCACAAAACGAGCAAGAAAAAGGTTTTTCACCACTGTGTGTTCTTGTGTGGCGTGTTAAATTAGACTTGTCAGAGAAAATCTTGCCACAAACTGAGCATGAAAAAGGTTTTTCTCCACTGTGCTTTCTTGTGTGATATGTTAAACCTGCCTTTTGAAAGAAGCATTTTCCACAAACAGAGCAAGAAAATGGTTTTTCACCACTGTGTGTTCTTGTGTGGCTTGTTAAATTAGACTTGTCAGAGTAACTCTTGCCACAAACTGAGCATGAAAAAGGTTTTTCTCCACTGTGTGTTCTTGTGTGGATTGTTAAATGAAACTTTCGAGAGAAGCGTTTGCCACAAACTGAGCAAGAAAATGGTTTTTCTCCACTGTGTGTTCTTGTGCCCAGTTTTAAAGACAGCTTTGAAGTTAATGAGTCAGTGTGACATGCCCTTTCACCTTTAGCTTGCCCATTATCATCATCATCGTCATGAGCGTCTGATAATGTGTCCTCATTATGTGCTGGCCCCCAGTGGTCTTCATCACCTTCTGTTGTCACGTGATGACTTGAGCTGCTGCTTGGAGGCTCCGCCCCTCTCTTGTCCTCACTCTGATCCTTGTTTTCATCGTCAGTCTTTATATGGACAACGTTCACTGGTGACTTGTTGATCTCCTCCTCCTCCTCCTCCTCCTCCTTTTTGATGTGAGTCCAGTCTGGCTCCTCTATCACAGAAAGGAGATCGTTTTCACTGACGTCTGCAGGACACAAAAAGACAAATTTGGTTTGGCCAAGTCAAACCTCAGGCGGCGACTTTGTCTTATATTGTTTCTACCCTGCTGCCTTGACTTGTGCCTGCCGAACATGAATCAATGCGTGCGAACCCGATTTGGACCGGACCATGGGGGCATTTCAGAAAATTACGTCCTACGATGTAAACCTCCCTTTAGCACAGACATGTCCAAAGTCCGGCCCGGGGGCCAAATGCGGCCCGGGGTCAAACTTCATCTGGCCCGCAGTCTCTGTAATAAAATTAATACATTCTGGCCCACACATATACAGTGCTTAGTTCGCTCTCTTCTTAATTGCTGTTCCTAATTTACCCACTAGAGGCAGTACCACTCTGCGACATCACCCCGGGTGACCTTTACCCCCAATTTCTAAAATGGCGAAAATAAACAAAAAAAGGAAAGTTGACTGAGAGCAATATCAGTGCGCAAACAAAGTACGCATTAGATATGAAGTCTTTGGCTGAAGAGTTCACGCGACGCTTTCGGGATTTTGCAGCGATTGAGAAGGATATCTCTCTTTTTTCATCACCTTTCTCCGTGGACACAGACAATGTTCCAGCCCAGCTGGAGCTCATTGAGCTGCAGTGTGACGCCGAGAGCCGCAGTCGGCACCGGCAACTTTCTCTCGGCAACTTTTACCGACAGATGGATAAAGGCAGGTTTCGAGAGATTCGAGAGTTTGCTAGGAAAATGCTGAGCTTGTTTGGGTCGACGTATTTGTGTGAAAAGACATTCTCGGTTATGAACTTAAATCAGAGTCGCGTGAGGACACGGCTCACAGACTCTCACCTCGCGCATCAATACCACTGCCTTTGAGCCAGACCTGGCCGTTGTGCTGCAGTCCAGATCTCAGTATCACCCGTCACATTAATGCAGGCAAGTCATTTGTCATTTAAATAACTGACTTAATTTTGTTTTGTTCAGTCACAAATTTAGACAGGTTGTCGGTTTTCATTCCAGAATAAAATGTTCATTCAACATTTATATTTGATGATATGTCATATATATCAAATTAGTCCTTGCACTTGTGGATAATCATTTCTGGAATTCAAAAATTCTGTGAACATTGAACTCCCATGATGATATAATTCATGTTCAAATATTATTTGCACTCAAGACTATAATTACTTCTGTTTAAGAAAAAAAGTTAAGCAAATATTCAATTGCATGTGATGTTCATGTTTCAAATGAACCAAAATACATGTTTGATGGTTTAAATGAAAATAAAAAAGCAAATGTGAAACACAGAATCACTTGCTAAAATGTGTTTGAATATATTGTTCTTTATGTAGTTAATGTCAGCCGAGGTCGGCCCTCCCACATTTTACAACATCAAATCCGGCACCTTTGCAAAAAGTTTGGACATCCCTGCTTTAGCAGCACAACAGTGATAAAAGAGCATTTAAAAAGGAAGCACGTTGCGGCTGATGCCCGATTTCATTCCTGACATAGTCACCGACGTTTCTGGAAGCGAGCTGAAGTTAGCACACACAGGCTATTGTGTGCGTCTGATGGAACACCTGTTGTGGGACCCTAAGATATTAATGGGGGGCCACTGGGGGCCATCGCAACATAATGTCATTGATAAAATAGGAATCCTTCAAGCGAAATACGTTTTCAAGTATTTCATTTTGCATTTATAGATAGTTTCATCGTGGGTACTTTTTGCTTTCATGATAATCTGGATCCCTAAAAAAATTAAAGGGGCCCTGGCATCAGAGTCGCTATTTATTGTATGATTTACGTTTGGGTTTTTTTTTTTACCCAAAATGACATTTATCCTTCCAAGTAAGTTCCGACGTTACCCTTTTTATTTTTATAAAATTTGTTTTGAAATAAATTTTAAAACAAAATTACGTTTGAAGAGTAAAAGTTCTTACACATAAGCATTAAGCAACAACACTTTCACTCTAACTTTTATGTTGACATATTTGAATAATGACTGTATATTTTAAAGTTATCCAATATGTATTCAAATTCGACGAAGATACACCAAAATATTATGAGTTCACTTAATTATTTTGTAACCGCAGTGATGTATAACAGCCATAGGGTGTCAGTAATGAGTAACAAAGTAACACAAGACCTCCCACTGTTCCGTCATCATTGTCTTTTGCATACATTATCAAGAACTATGAGTTGCAGTCGAGATGCAAACCACCTGGGCCACAGGAACTTTATTACCAGGAACTAAATGTTCCTGGCCTTGTTGGTAGAAAAGGGGGTTGTGACGTTCTCCCTTTTTAAGCCCATAGTAAGCCAATGCAGATGCATTCCTTGCAGCATGCGCTTGTTCACTGATGAGATCCGTGCAACCCTGGATGGATGCATTCAATGTATTTTAAATGTTTGGATGAGGTGAAACTACGCACATGTGCACAAAACTGTGCAGGGCCACCCGAGGTTCATTGACTCTCACCCGACCAAGCCAGTACAAAGTTCATAAATAAAAAAGACCGATACGTACTTGATTTAAAAAAAAAAAACTTAATATTTTGTGTTTTATCCACTAAAATTGATCAACCGCCATTAATGTTTTCGCCGCAGTGTGCACATATTTTAGATTCAAGCAGAATTCCTTCCGTAAGGAATTGCTTGAACAAGATATAAAACCCAGAAAATGTAAAATGTGAAACAATCAGTTCCAATTTTAAACTGGGAAAAACACGGAGTTCACCCCCCACTATTGGTTATTCTTTGGCATTTATTTTCTGCACTGATTTCATTTGGCAAAAATAAATGTTCAGCAGACCTGCAAGTAAAAGGCAGTATTTAAAAATAAAGCGGCAATAACCTTGGACGCATTTCGCCAAACAACTTAATGTTGTGATGCACATTTTTAACGATAGAAAGTCGTTCTTTACAAAGCAAATGAGAGTAAGACGTGTACAAACCTGCTTCGTTCTCTTCTTTTATTCCACAAAGTTCCTCTTCGTACTTGGGTGTCGTTCTTGCACACATTTTCAAATGATAATTCCAAAAAATCCACACTTGATCTCTGCTTGGCGATGAGTCATGTGCCTCTTTTCGTTAGCGGCTAGCTAGCTAACAAGCTAAGCTAACTACGCCGAAAAGCATCAACGCGCGAAGATGAGGTTATCGGGACACAAAGACTTAATGAATTATGTCGTAGTCCTTTAGAGTAGCACTGGACATCCTATGAGAAAATTACAGTCAGTACCACACTAAATCAGAAGAATTTAGCGGTGGGTGTTTTTGTTCCGGTGTGGACGGGTCGGTGGATGTGGTCGAGGTCCTTCGGAAGCAGCGCGCTTGCTTATGACGTCATGATTTAAACACGTATTTTTCAAATTTATTTCTTTGCCTCTGTGTTTGTTTTTACCCCAGGCTCTTCTATTTTAATATATATTTCAAATAATATTATAATTCGGTTGTGAATTTTTTTTTACAAAATAACTAAATTAACGCCACATTGGCGAGTCAACTCCTACGTCACTTCCGCCTATGCCCCGAGAAGCCTTTGCTGCGCCAGCAGTGAGACGTTTACGTTTCTCCGACCGAACTTGCAACAATGCTGTGGTTCACTCGGGCTGCATGAATATAATGTCTGCATATACTAACAGTGGCTCTCAATTATTTTATTTGGGGTCGAGCTAGGAACGTGCACGTCGTGACCCTGCAGAATCCAGATCCTCAAAAAATTTGGAGAACCAATCCTAGCACAACACACCAGTGTGTACATTTACTGTGTGAGTAGAAGGGCGGTAAAAGGATAAACCCTCGACCCTGATACAACATCACAATGACCCGAAATGACATTACCATCATTTCCCACAATGTGGAGGGTTTTTCTGCCAGCAAAGGAGAATTACTGGCTTCCATGCAACCTGACATCTTATGCATTCAAGAAACACACAGGGAACTACACAATCCACCTGTAGTTCCAGGAATGGCAATGGCGGTCTCAATACCCAGCCGCACTTATGGAAGTACCATCTTTGTAAAGGACCCAGCAAAAGTCATAAAAACGGAACAAATCCCAGCTGGGGAAATGGAACTATTAAAGCTTGAGACTGAGTACATGGTTGTAATCTCAGTCTATAAACCACCTAATGCTGAGTTTCAATGGCCAACAAACTTAAATATATCCTGTAAGACACGTCTAATAATTGGTGACTTCAATAGCCACAGTACCCAATGGGGATACAGAGAAGATAATCAGAACGGAGAACAAGTTATCTCATGGGCCATTAACAATGATCTAACACTTCTTTATGAAAGTAAAGATCCCCCTACCTTTTCTAGTGCCCGCTGGAGAAGAGGATACAATCCTGATTTGGTGTTTATTTCTAACAACCAAAGACAAGTGTTCCGAAGAACTGTTCTGGGTCACATCCCCAGATCCCAACACCGACCAGTTGAAGTAAGGACACAACAAATTATAAGACCAATTGTATTTGATTACCTCCTCAGGTTTAATTTCAAAAAAGCAAACTGGGAATCTTTCATGGAGGACATGGAAGTAAGAACAAACACCATAGCTCCAAGACCAGAAAACTATGATGTTTGGGTAAAGCAAATGTGGAAAGTTGCTCAAAAAAGCATCCCAAGGGGATGTATCCAGAGACCAAAGAGTTATATGAAGAGTATATAAAACTATATGATGAAGATCCTTTTGATGAATCAACTATTGAAATGGGAAAAGCTTTGATGAATGACATTGGGGAAGAAAGAAGGAGAAGATGGAATGAGATGATAACAAGTATAGACCTAAGCAAAAACAGCAAGAAGGGCTGGGCAACCATTCGGAAACTAAACTGTGAAGGCAAACCCCCATCCCGGACAGCAGCCGTAACTCCCAACCAGGTCGCAAACCAACTTCTCAAATATGGAAAACCTCAACATAATCCAATAAAACAAACCAAAGCTTACAATAATATAATTAAAGAATGCATAAACCGACATGAAACCCTTCCCCCTTTCACAATAAGAGAACTGACATCAGAAATCAAATTACTTAAAACAAATAAAGCAGTTGGAATAGATGGGATTCACAATGAATTAATAAAACAGCTTGGGCCAAGAGCAAAGAAGTGGCTTCTCTCTCTCTTCAACCAATGCCTAACTTCACTAAAGCTCCCAAAGAAGTGGAAGAAGGCCAAAATCGTAGGTCTACTTAAACCAGGCAAAGACCCAGAGAAGCCTGAGAGCTATCGCCCAATTTCACTTCTTTGTACCACCTATAAACTCTTCGAAAAACTCCTCCTCAATAGGCTAACTCCATCAGTCGAAGACCAGCTTATTGAAGAACAAGCAGGCTTCAGACAAGGACGCTCCTGCTGTGGCCAAGTCCTCAACCTTGTCCAATTCATTGAGGATGGATTCGAGAAAAACCTCAAAACAGGAATAGTCCTGGTTGATCTAACAGCAGCATATGACACAGTCAACCACCGAAGCCTACTGATGAAAATGGCCACAATGGGAATAAATGGCCACATTGTAAATGTCATCAGAACCATCCTTAACAACAGGAGATTTTATGTTGAAATGGATGGCAAAAGGAGCAGATGGAGAAGTCAAAAGAACGGACTCCCACAAGGATCAGTGCTGTCCCCTCTGCTCTTCAACATTTACACTAATGACCAACCATCATATCCCAACACTAAACGCTTCATTTATGCAGATGATCTTTGCATTGCCACCCAAGCAAAGGACTTTAAAGACATTGAAAACTGTCTGACTGGAGCACTAAGTGTAACTGGCAAATATTACCAGCAATGGTCATTAAATGCCAACCCAGGGAAAACAAAGATATGTGCTTTCCACCTAAACAACCGGGAAGCATATCGAAAACTAAATATTGAATGGAATGGGAAAAATCTCACCCATGATGACCATCCAACTTATCTGGGTGTAACACTAGACAGGACTCTCTCCTTCAAACAACACCTAGAGAAACTTAGGAGCAAGGTGTCCTCTCGAGTCAACTTTGAAAAAGCTGGCTGGAACAAAATGGGGCACAGATCCAAAGACATTGAGAACAACTGCTTTGGCTCTGTGTTTCTCAACAGCAGAATATTGTGCCCCCGTATGGTCTCGATCTGCCCATGCCAGCAAAATAGATCCTATCCTTAATGAAGCTTGCCGTGTGATAACTGGAGCATTAAGACCAACACCAGTCAATATCCTCCACAGGCTCTCGGGCATTCCACCTCCTGCCTTGAGAAGAGAAACACACACCAAAGTGGAAAAACGCAAGCAAGAAAATGATAATCGCCATCCACTCTTCTCCCATGTACCAGTCCCTCCCAGGCTGAAATCTAGGAAAAGTTTCATTTCAACTGAAAGTCTGCCTGAAAACATCACCCCTAGACGGTACAGAATGAATAAATGGAGAGAAAAAGAAAACATGGGACCAGAACAACCGTGTGTCCCAAAACAAAAAGAAAAACTACCCAAGGGCACAAACCTTGAAAGGAAAAAATGGTGTACCCTAAACCGTGCAAGATCTGGTGTTGGGAAAACCAAAGACAACCTAACAAAATGGGGCCTTGCCACATCCTCAGTATGTGACTGTGGTTTCCTAAACCAAAATATGAAACATATCCAACTTGAATGTCTAATAAGCCCTGTATATATCACTCCACCAGACCTACAAAAGGTCACAGACAGGGCAAAAATATGGATAAACCACTGGTGTGACACGATATGATGATGAATTATTTCACACCCACCCCTACCAAGAAGAAAAAGATTCGCGCCCCCCAACCACCATTATATTTTTGTCTGAGTGTACTGATGTTAGATTGTCAATAAAATATCCCTTAACTAAGCTAAATTAATAAGAAATATAATTTTGAGAAATATTATAGTGAGGATCTCGAAACTCAGTACTCTGTTGTGCAAATATTGATGAGATGACAAATATTTGTCATGTTATTGTTGGAGTTGAGTCACAGTGGAAATGAGAACTTGTTAAGTGTTATTGTATGACTGCTTGTTACTGTAATGTGCTTATTTGCCACAAGGGGTGCTGTCGCTAACAGACAATGCGATGTTAGGCCAGTGTTCAAGCCCTTTTTCTCTCTCTCTGCTTTTGGCTCTGGAGAAGAGCAGTTCGTGTGTGTTGCTGAAATAAACTACGCCAGTTGGCTAACGAGAGAAGTTGTCTACATATCAGAATTGTTCTTCTGCTGCGACTGGGCATCAAGGTATAATCCTATGATGCCACATGACCATGGATTTTATCAGGTTATGGGCCCAGAGTCGCGAGAATAGATTCTGAATGCAGTAACGAAGTGCACGTTAGCACGGTGAAGCAACGGTAGCGAGTTAGCTGCAAGGTATAGCTAGTTTAGCGGCGGGAGTACCGCGGGAAGCTAAAGCTAGGCTAACGGACAGTAAAGCGGAGCTACGAACACACAAGCCATGGCGAACAGAAGCAAAAGCAAGTGGCCCACCTTCGATGGGAGAGCAGATGAGTACGAGCTCTGGGAAGAGAGGATGTTGTGCTGTATGCACGGAGTGGGTTTGAAAGAGACGATTTTGAAAGAGCCGACCGGCCCGCTGACAGAGGAAGCCAGGGCCCAGGACGACAAGCTGAATGCCGACGCATATTGTGCGCTGGCACCACTCCTCGACAACACAAGTTTAGGACTCATATTCAGAGACACAAAAGACAAGGGCCGGGAAAGTCTCAGAGTGTTGCGAGAACACTATATCGGCAAAGGTAGGCCCCGCATCGTCTCCCTATACATTACGATGACGGCGCTGAAGAAAGCGGACACAGAGACTGTGACTGAATATATCATCAGAGCTGAACAGATTATCACGGCACTGAGACGCGCGGGTGAAGCGCCGAGCGAAGGGTTGATGATGGCAATGATTATGAGAGGGCTACCGGAAAAATATAAGCCGTTCACGTTAATGGTGACGCACGGCTCAACGGACGTTTCGCTGGGGGAGTTCAAGGCCAAATTACGGAACTTCGAGGCAGCGGAAGACACAGGATCGCTCGCCGAGGAGGCGGAAGAGAGATTGATGAAAGCACGGGCGGCGCAAAAGAAGAAAAGCGGACCGCCGACGGGGCTGGCGTGTTGGCGATGCGGCGAAAGGGGTCACCGTAAAGATGACTGCTCAAAGACTGTTTGGTGTAGTTTCTGTAAACACACGGGACACGCGGACAAAGCATGCCGGAAGAAGCGCGGACAAAGCGCTCGGTCCGCGTGCGTCCAAAAAGGCGGAGACGATGACGGCGGTGGCAGCCATGAAATGCAACATGATGACGCCAGCAGAGCAACTGGAGGTGAGGATTACTCCTTCAGGATGGAGACTGAGGATACCAGCTGGACAACACAGTAATTACAACGAACGGTACTGATTGTGGACACAGGTGCATCGTCCCACATTATGAATGACAAAAGACGGTTTAAGAACTTTGTGAGCCATTTCAGGCCGGAGAAACACAGCATGGAACTAGCAGATGGAAAACGTGTTTTTGGGCTGGCACAAGGCAAGGGAGATGCACAGGTATGTTTAATCGACAGTAAGGGGCGTCGGTGTAAAGTCGCGTTAAAGAACGCTCTATACATCCCATCCTTCCCTCAAGAACTGTTTTCTGTGAAGTCAGCTACGGCTAACGGTGCCGAAGTGTTCTTCAAGGAAGGTGAAGACGTTCTTACGGCACCTGATGGGACAACATTTGACATTTATGTGCAGAACAGAATGTACTACTTGAAAACAGCGTGTGATGAAAACGATGTGTGTAAAGTCAGCCATGATATTCAGACATGGCATGAGATAATGGGGCACTGCAACTATGAGGATATATTGAAATTGCAAAATGTAACAGTTGGCATGCACATTAGTGGTGCAAAACACAAGCCTGTTAAAGAATGTGATGTATGCATAAAAGGGAAGTTCGCCCAAACGAGAAACCGAACTCCAACTGACAAGGTAAAGACACCGCTAGAACTGGTGAACACAGATTTAGCTGGTCCGATAAGCAACAAATCCATTGATGGTTTTAAGTATGTGCAATCTTTTACAGATGTGTATACAGGGGCTGTATTTGTTTATTTTTTGAAAGCAAAAAGTGATGCTCTTCAAGCTACAGAGAAGTTCTTATCTGATGTAGCACCTTACGGCACTGTGAAGTGCATACGGTCAGACAATGGAACAGAGTTCACAAACGGAGACTTTAAGACACTGCTACGAAAGAACAAGATTAGACATGAAACCTCCTGCCCTTATTCCCCACACCAGAATGGCGTAGCAGAGAGGGAATGACGTACGCTCTTTGAGATGGCCAGATGTAAGCATATTGACTGCAACTTACCAAAGAGCCTCTGGCACTATGCTGTTCAGGAGGCAGCATATACAAGAAATAGGTGTTTTAATAAGCATACTGGCACCACACCATACACAGCACTGACAGGGAAAATGTGTAACTTATCTAGGATGCACAAATTCGGGTCAATATGCTATGCCTATCAACAAGACAGGGGTAAACTAGACTCTAGATGCGAAAAAGGACATTTTGTGGGGCACGACAAAGGCAGTCCAGCCTTTCTAGTTTATTATCCCAGCGACAGAAAAGTACAAAAGCATAGACTGGTAAAGTTTGTCACCAGGACAACATGTGAGGACAAAACGCAGACTTATGAGTTAGAACTGGAACCTAGAGTGAGTTGTGAAGTCAAAGACACCACACAATCAAGTATGAGCACAGACATAAAAACTGGTGGTTCAAAACTACAGAAGGACGATGATGACAAGCACCCTAAAGGGACACCACAGGTCCCAAGCAGTGGGAGATATCCTACTCGAGAGCATAGACCACCGGGTTATCTAAAAGATTATAGTCATGACAGCAGTGAGGAGGAGGACAGTACACTTGTGAGTATAGACTACTGCTACAGAGTAATGTGCAATATTCCCCTAAACTTTAAAGAGGCCATGACATCAACTGAGTCAGAAAGATGGAAGAAAGCAATGGATGAGGAGATGAAGTCCTTAGAGGACATTCAAACTTTTACTTTGACTAAATTGCCAGAAGGCCGGGAGACAGTGGGAGGAAAGTGGGTCTATTCAATCAAGGAAAACAGTGATGGACGTGAGATGTACAAGGCCAGGTTTGTGGCTAAGGGATATAGCCAGAGAGCAGGAATAGACTATGGCGAAACATTCTCACCGACAGCGAATCTGACTAGTGTACGGGTAGTAATGCAAAAGGTTGCCCAGGATGACTTAATCTTACACCAAATGGACGTAAAAACAGCATATTTGCACGCCCCCATTGATAGAGAAATATACATGGAACAACCTGAGGGTTATGAGAAAGGAAGAGATGGGCTAGTGTGTAAGCTGGAGAAGTCAATTTACGGCCTAAAGCAATCTGGACGTAATTGGAATTTATTACTTCACAAATACCTAACTGAGAACAAATTCATCCAGAACCCAGCAGACCACTGTGTATACACAAAGGAATCGAAAGTAGAAGGAAAAGTGATAATTGTTATCTGGGTGGATGACCTTATTATTGCAGCCAATAACACAAGTGGATTAGAACAAGTGAAGAGCATGCTCTCCATCAAGTTTAAAATGAAGGATCTAGGCAGATTAAAACATTTCCTTGGCATGTAAATATTTGACATTCAAATGTCATGTTATTTTTTTTTATGTCTTTGTGAAAGTTGTACAGTATACAAGCCATTCATAAGTGGGAGTGTTGAGTGTTATTGTATGACTCCTTGTTACTGTAATGTGCTTATTTGCCACAAGGGGTGCTGTCGCTAACAGACGATGCGATGTTAGGCAGGTGTTCAAGCCTTATTTCTCTCTCTCTGCTTTTGGCTCTGGAGAAGAGCAGTTCGTGTGTGTTGCTGAAATAAACTACGCCAGTTGGCTAACGAGAGAAGTTGTCTACATATCAGAATTATTCTTCTGCTGCGACTGGGCATCAAGGTATAATCCTATGATGCCACATGACCATGGATTTTATCAGATGTTATTCTACATTTGCCATGACGCAACTTTATTTCAATACATAGTGCACATATCATGTTGCAGTGGAGTGAACTGTGCTGAGTGTTTGCAGTGTGGGGGGTGATACAGGGGGGCCTCTCTACTGCAGAGAGGGGCTTCTAGGAATTGGCAGGGCGGTGGCACTTCTTCAGAAGTGAGGATGAAGTAACCAACGTCGTGATGAGCCCTGATAAGAAGAAGTTGGCCCCAAAGTCTGACGCAAACAATAACATGCGGGGTCCTGATAGAAGATGTTGACGTCAAAGTCAGCTGCAGTCAGCTGCGACCCACGGCGACACGCCAATGATGAACCGGACTAAACCAGCTTTTGAGAAGAGGAACTGTACCACCCTTTAGTGTAATCTGATTTCTTGAAGTGTAATCTGATTCCCCGATGTTATAAAAGGGAATGTGTGAAAAGCATTGACGAACAGGGGGGAGATAAAGTTGTCAAATAAACTTTGTTAACCTCTCAGTATCCACTTGGGCTGTGCGTCTTTCTCCTTCCAGCTATGAACCCGATATGTCAAATTGGCGAACCTGATCCTTCGAGAGCCGTGAACCCAACATACTGGAAGCGTCCGGGGGCGAAGCCGACGACCGGGGACAATCGTGGCCACGACGAGGATTTCTTTTTTTTTTTCCAGGATTTATTTTTCTTTTCCCCTTTTTCTTTTTGTTTTTTTGTGTTTCTTTTTTTGGACCTGGTCCTCGACTTTGCTGCTGGAAGGCTGAAAGTTGAAGGGAGGCTGCGGAGAGAGACGTTCAGCTCATCTTGGGTGAGTGTGTCATTTCCGAATGGGATAAATGTGGGCATTTGAAGGGGTACGTAGTTAAATTCCGTGGGGATATTGGAGGGCGGACTCCACTACGAATAGACAGCGTAAGTCTTTAAAACTGTGTAAAACCGTAAGAATACTAGTCAATGTTGCGTGAAGAGACAGAGATAGTCTATAAAACTGATAGAGGATAACAGGGGTGTATCCTCCACGCGCGTTTGAAGGGGGAAAAATAAGGGGAAGAGAAATAAGGGAAAAGAAAGAGATAAGGGGAAAAAGAAAAAAAGGGGAAAAATAAAAGTCAAGAGGGAAAATCAAGGAAAAATAGGGGGGAAAATAGTGTGAATGAATAAGTGTGTGTGGCGCTATGCGATAAATGGATACATAGAAATGGTTGCCCCCCCCCCGAAATTTTATTGTCGTTGGGCTGAATGTCATTTTCCAATGAGAACATGAGGGTTTAGTGTCTGTATGTTTATCAGGGTGCAATATTAGCTTCGCCAGCAGAGGGTGCCTAGGACCTTGCTCATCAGAGCCGACGCTGACTACCGTAGCAGAAGAACAGTCAATTTGTGATGACGCAAGAGAAGCTGCGCTTCAAGAACATTTCTGAATGTTACTATTGTGCCCTGACAGGTAAAATCTATTGTAAATAAGCTAAAAAGGATAAGCAGGAGTAGATAATGGTCACAAACGTTGCAGGTGTTGTAGATGTCTAGTTAGATAGAAGATGTGTGGATATAAATTAGTTTTTGAATATGATTCGTGACGACGTACGTTTGTAATGGCGGATACGTTGTGCGACGCGATCGCGGGAGACGAAACAATACAGCATGATATGTGTAATTTGGTAACTGACGTTGCGAGGTGTTTAGAAGTTGAAGTTGTGGCCAAAGTTAATGTGAAACAGGATAGGTTGTGTCATGAGGTGCCAGTATTAATCTTAGTGTTTTGCCAAGCTAAGCTCCAAAGTGCATGTTGTGGGCTTCTATTAGCACTAACCCATTAGCCAGTGCTGGAAACCATTGCCCACATTTAATGTTTTAGAAATCTATTAATTCTTAGGTTTCATCACAAAGATATACAATGCTCATCCTGAAGTTCTCAATGTTTAAGACAACTGTAGTAAAGTAGATTAAACCAGTTCAGGATGTGAAAAAGTATTGTAAGAGCAACAGCTAAAACCCTTTAATTTAATTATATTTCATTGAGTTATAGTCTTTGTTATTAAACGTGCATATTGTGTTTTCCTCGCTAACATAATACAGCAAGTTATGTGGTCTAAGATATAAAACCATTGTCATAGAATTGTCAGAAATTGTAATAGAAATGGTTTTGGTGTGACGGTAGCAGAAGAACAGTCCATTTGTGATGACGCAAGAGAAGCTGCGCTTCAAGAACATTTCTGAATGTTACTATTGTGCCCTGACAGGGAGAAGTGCTGCTGATTGGAGAAAAATAAATACGTTGCACGGCAGATGAGTTGGCCCATCATTTCAAGCTGTGTAACATGTGCATGTAGGCTTGCAACCTCATTTTGGAACGGGAAATTTAACTAACAACTGTCTGGGAAGCAGAAGCTTGGGAATTACCTAAGACAGAGTAATTGTCAACCTGTTCAGGGTTTGGAGAACAGTTAAGGGAAACATGGGGAAATCAAACAGTAAAAAGCTAGAAAAAAAGGATCCGAAACAACAATTGACGTGTAAGGACTAGAAATTTATAGAAAGCCAATGTCCGGAAAAAGTAAAACATTTAAACTTATGCTTGCGTAATGAAAGCCAGTTGAGCAAGTGGAACAAGTGATTTTATTGATGACTGTGGAAGGCACCGATTTCATAAGCACTTTCTTCTCACACCTTTTCCATTAAATACGATTAAAAAGACAACTGAAAAGCATAATGTTAAAAAATATGTATTAAGCTGACCAGCAAATTCATGTTATAACAAAAAAACAAATATTAAAACTTATTATTTTTTTATTCCCCAGCCATTATTTTTGTATTTATTCAATTACTTCGACTTTTACCTGCTGGTACGCCGTCCGGTGTGCCCTGTGAATGTTATGATCCTCCAGCAGAACTGGAGGATTGAAGAGGACTCTCCAAACGCAGACGCGGAAAAAAGGTGGTGATACAAAGATAGTGTAGCGACTTTGTAAATAGTTCAAGGGTTCTGTGTTTTCCTCTTTTTTGTGGAGGCTGTGAAGGCAGCAGGGGAGTGAACGTTATGTTGTTGTCGTTGTGTTGCTCTCTCTCTGATCGGCGTGGTTGCGGCCAACAGCAGCCGTTTTTGGCTTAATAATAAAAGCGTTCGCTGATGGACAAATTGGCCTGATATTATACAACGTTACAATATTTATTATAATCACAATATAGTCAGTGTAATCAGCGCGTCTCGCAGCAGCTGATGGCATGGCGCGAGACGATCGCTGGAGGAACACCCACACAGCTGAAAAAACAAAAACACACGCGGCATGACAGGCACGGATCATGACAGTGAAATGAAAGGTGGCATTCTTCATTTATTTATTTATTCATTCATAACTGACAGCCTCGCTCTCCGCCGTTGCCCGGGCGGAAGGTGCTCCTATTCGGCTTAACTACCACGCACGCCGGCCGGTCTCCTTCGGAGCTCACGCACGGTCCGAACGAAGCCAAATGTCGCCGCGCGAGTGCCCGGGCGGAAGTTGTTTATCTTCGGCTTGACAGCCACACACGCCGGCCGGTCTCCTTCGGAGCTCACGCACGGTGTCCGATTGTGTACGTCCCCACCAATCGTGTCCGGGGGAACCTGCTCTTCTTCGGCCACTCTCTTCTTCGTCCACTCTCCTCTTCGGCGCACTCCGGCCGTCTAACCGCTTCAGCGCCACCTTGTGCCGCTCGGCGAAACTACAATGTTCCCGAATATTTTTTAGACCCGCGAAGCACTGAACCCGCAAAAGGTGAACCTCGAAGTAGCGGGGGTTCACTGTATTAAATGTATGTGAGGGAATATTTGAAGAGTTTGAGTTTTGTTCAATGGACCATACATATACGAGCCTGCCAAACACAGCGAGAAAACCAGCGCTGACTCCAGTCGCCATCAAGTTGCCAACTCCTGACATACCAAAACCTTTGAGAGAAACTGAGACGATTTGCGTTTCTCTTTCTTGTTCTTTTTATAGTTCAACTTCTAGATCTGTTTTTCACCTTTTCACAACGTAATGAAGGCCAGTTGAGCAAGTGGAACAAGTGATTTTATTGATGATTGTGGATGGCAACGATTTCATAAGCAGTTTCTTCTCACACCTTTTCCATTAAGTACGATTAAAAAGACAGCTGAAAAGTATAATATTAACAAATGTTGTTACAGGCAAAGGCAATTAATTTCCTTTACATGTTTGATGTAAACACACAAAACAAATCATGATCACTCAGACACATTGCTTCTTCTGGCACAGATCACATTGGCTTAATGTCAATAAAAAAGCTTTGCAAAATTCAATATATCATATTTTATTCAAAATCAAAATTTACATCTTACCACAAAGAGTCAGTTCCTTCAGTTATTTGTTTTCTTTTTTTTAAGCTTCAAGGATTGCTGCTTTTCTCACCAGCACAATTGTGACTCTCCGCATATTGTTTAGTGGAGAATTTTTTAGCACAAACGCTGCAACTGAATGGCTTGTCTCCAGTGTGTGTTCTTGTGTGGTTTCGTAAATACGACTTTTGAGAGAACCTCTTGGCACAAACTGAGCAGGAAAAATGTTTTTCTCCACTATGTGTTCTTGTGTGTTTTGTGAAATTTGACTTATCAGAGAAACTTTTGCCACAAACTAAGCAGGAAAAAGGTTTTTCTCCACTGTGTGTTCTTGTGTGGATTGTTAAATCAAACTTTTGAGAGAAGCTTTTACCACAAACCAAGCAGGAAAATGTTTTTTCTCCAGTGTGTGTTCTTGTGTGGATTGTTAAATTTGCCTTATCTGAGAAGCATTTTCCACAAACTGAGCAGGAAAGAGGTTTTTCTCCAGTGTGTGTTCTTGTGTGGATTGTTAAACTTGAATTTTGAGAGAAGCTTTTACCACAAACTGAGCAGGAAAAAGGTTTTTCTCCAGTGTGCGTTCTTGTGTGGATTGTTAAACTTGAATTTTGAGAGAAGCATTTTCCACAAACTGAGCAGGAAAAGGGTTTTTCTCCACTGTGCGTTCTTGTGTGGATTGTTAAACTTGAATTTTGAGAGAAGCTTTTACCACAAACCAAGCAGGAAAATGTTTTTTCTCCAGTGTGTGTTCTTGTGTGAATTATTAAATATGACTTTCGAGAGTAACTTTTGCCACAAACTGAGCAGGAAAAAGGTTTTTCTCCAGTGTGCGTTCTTGTGTGGATTGTTAAACTTGAATTTTGAGAGAAGCATTTTCCACAAACTGAGCAGGAAAAAGGTTTTTCTCCAGTGTGCGTTCTTGTGTGGATTGTTAAACTTGAATTTTGAGGGAAGCTTTTACCACAAACTGAGCAGGAAAAAGGTTTTTCTCCACTGTGCGTTCTTACGTGCCCTTTTAAAGACAGCTTTGAAGTGAATGAGTCAGTGTGACATGCCCTTTCACCTTTGGCTTGCCCATCATCATCATCATCGTCACGATCGTCTGATAATGTGTCCTCATTATGTACTTGTGATGGCCCCCAGTGGTCTTCGTCACCTTCTGTTGTCACGTGATGACTTGAGTTGCTGCTTGTAGGCTCCGCCCCTCTCTTGTCCTCACTCTCATCCTTGTTTTCATCTTCAGTCTTTATAGAGACAATGTTCACTGGTGACTTGTTGATCTCCTCCTCCTCCTTTTTAATGTGAGTCAAGTCTGGCTCCTCTTTCACAGAACGGAGATCGTTTTCACTGACGTCTGCAGGACACAAAAAGACAAATTTGGTTTGGTCAAATCAAAGGTCAGGCGGCGACTTTGTTTTATATTGTTTCTACCGTGCTACCTTGACTTGTGCCTGCTGCACACGGAGCAATGCGTGCGACCCCAACTTGGACCGGACCATGGGGGCATTTCACAAAATTACGTCCTACGATGTAAACCTCCCTTTAGCAGCACAACAGTGATAAACGAGCATTTAAAAAGGAAGCACGTTGCGGCTGATGCCCGATTTCATTCCTGACAGTCACAGACGTTACTGGAAGCGAGCTGAAGTAAGCACACACAGGCTATTGTGTGCGTCTGATGGAACACCTGTTGTGGGACCCTAACTTATTAATGGGGGCCATCGCAACATAATGTCAATGATAAAATAGGAATCGTTCAAGTGAAATATGTTTACAAGTATTTCTTTTTGCATTAAAAGATAGAACTAAATATTCCTGGGCTTGTTGGTAGAAAAGGAGGTTGTGACGTTCTCCCTTTTTAAGCCCATCGTAAGCCAAAGAGATATATATTCAGTGGAACCTCGGTTCTCGACCATAATCTGTTCCAGAACCTTGTTCGAGAACCGATTTGTTCGAACACCGAATCAAATGCAATAGTTGTACGCACTACTTTTCTTTTTTCGCTAGTAGCAGCTTTGTTGCTTGCACTGACCTTCTTTGGAGGCATGATTAGGGGCTAAAACACTTCGTACACCTATATAAAACGCGAGAGCAAAACGCAGCACGTCCGCACGCGACAACAGTTGGTCATAAAGAGAGCAAGAGAGTGATCTACACCCGTACGCCGCTCAGTCCCACCCTCGCGTACGCACTCACGCGTCATACGGGCGTTCGAACTCCGATGTTTGTTCGAACTCCGATTAGTTCGACCTCAGAGTCGTTCGAGAACCGAGGTTCCACTGTATATATATTTTTTTAAGCATTTTTGAAGGTGTGCCGCTACTTCGCGGATTTTCAGTTTTCGCGGGTGGTCTCTGTCCCCATTCACCGCGATAACCGGGTTTTTACCGTCCTTCCAACTGACTCCTTCCGCGACTCGCACACTCCCCTTCTTCAAGTGCACACTCTCTCACGTCATCAATCGGGATTGCGCGAGACATCCCGCAACCGACAAAATAAGCACATTGTCCATTACATGCGCCACACCAATCAAAGGCAAACAGTATTAACAATACAGCAGAATGTCAAACGATGCACAATTATTAACCATATAACTGTGTATATCATAAAGCCATCACAATTAACATTAGTTCGGAAAATATCCCCTTCTTAATCACAACTCAAAGGGATGATTCAATAAACATGCGAACCTTCAGAACAACCATGAACACGTCAACTATAATTTAGCTCTTCTTTTTTAACTAACTAATACAGTGATTCTCAAATAGTGGGGCGCGATGCTAAGGGGGGCGCATGAATTGATGACAGTGCTCCACACAGCCAGCAGCTAATCATATCACAGCGGGGCGTGTCCTATTTTTCCACTTTTGTGCTGAACAGACTGCAGTTTTCACCCAGGAAATTCATTCAGCACGACATTAAAAAACGACAACGCCGTTCATTCTTCTCGTCTAACAAAAAGAAGCACACGAGTTATCGCTAAGCAGAGATCAAGTGCGGATTTGTTGAGATTGGTGTTTGAAAATGTGTGAAAGAACGACACCCAAGTACAAAGATAAGATAAGATAAGTTGTCCTTTATTAGTCCCACAATGGGGAAATTTGAGGTGTTACAGGAGTAAAGATATAGATCACACAGAGTCGGCGGCGTAATGTAGCCGTTAATGTATAACATTAGCAGCAGACATTCATAAAAACGCATGCAAATATACACAGTATAAACGTATCTAGTGTAAGGAAACACTCCTAATGTCTGTCCATTATACAGAGGGGGAAAACACTGTAATGATAAAAACTACTGAATGATTGGAAATACTGCAATGATAAAAATATTGCAATGATAAAAGTACTGTAATGGTAAAAGTACTGCAATGGTAAAAGTACTGTAATAGTAAAAGTACTGTAATGGTAAAAGTACTGCAATGATAAAGTATACTGTAATGGTAAAAGTACTGTAATAGTAAAAGTACTGCAATGATAGAAAAATACTGCAATGATAAAAGTGATAAAAGTACTGTGATAGTAAAAGTACCGCAATGATAGGAATACTGCAATTATAAAAGTACTGTAATAGTGAACATCCTGCAATGGTAGAAATACTGCAGAGATAGAAGTACAGTAATAAGAATACTGTAAAGGTAAACAAAATACATCATTGGTCAATATTTAAGTACACCCTTGGCTGAAAGTACAGTAGTAGTTAATATTGCATCCTAGGACTGCACAATTGCACTAATGCCCTCCCGTTTGTAGGCCTGACCCAATGTTCTTGTTAAAAAGTCTGACAGCAGTCGGCAGGAAGGAGCGGCGAAATCTCTCTTTGGTACAGCGAGGGTGTAAAAGTCTGTCACTGAAGGAGCTGTAAAGTGTTCTCAGAGTGTCATTGAATGGGTGGGCTGGTTTGTGCAGCATTGATGACAGTTTTGCCGTCATCCTTCTGCCCCCCACTGAGTCCACAGAGTCCAGGGAGCAGCCCAGGACAGAGCTGGCCCTCCTCACTAGTTTGTCCAGTCTTTTTTTGTCCCGGCCCGAGATGCCTCCTGCCCAGGAGACCACTCCATAGAAGATGACTGAGGAAACCACCGAGTCATAGAAATTCCTGAGGAGTGTTCCCCAAACGCCAAAGGACCTCAACCTCCTGAGTAGGAAGAGTCTGCTCTGACCCTTCCTCCAGCTTGTCTCCCAATAAGGCGGGCTGTATGGTGTTGAAAGCACTTGAGAAATCAAAGAACATGATCCTCACCGTGCCCCCCGCCTTCTCCAGGTGGGAGAATGAAGTGTGGAGCAGGTAGATGATGGCATCATCCACACTGATGCCAGGCTGGTATGCGAACTGGAGTGGGTCCATTAAGGAGCTGACCAGGGGGCGCAGGAACTTTATTACCGGGAACAAAATGTTCCTGGCCTTGTTGGTAGAAAAGGGGGTTGTGGCGTACTCCCTTTTAAGCCCATAGTAAGCCAAAGATGCAGATGCATTCCTTGCAGCATGCGCTTGTTCACTGATGAGATCCGTGCAACCCTGGATGGATGCATTAAATGTATTTTAAATGTTTGGATGAAGTGAAACTATGCACACGTGCACAAAACAGTGCAGAGCCACCCGAGGTTCATTGACTCTCATACGACCAAGCCAGTACAAAGTTCATAAATGAAAAAGACCGATACGTACTTGACTTTTAAAAAAAAAAAAAAACTTAATATTTTGTGTTTTATTCACCAAAATTGATCGACCGTCATTGATGTTTTCCCCACAGTGTGCACATTTTGTAGAGTCAGGCAGAATTCCTTCCCGAAGGAATTGCTTGAACAAGATATAAAAACCAGAAAATGTAAAATGTTAAATAATCAGTTCAAATTTTATACTGGGAAAAAACACGGAGTTCACCCCCCACTATTGGTTATTCTTTGGCATACATTTTCTGCACTGATTTTATTTGGCATAAACAAATGTTTAGCAAACCGACAAGTAAAAGGCAATAATTAAAAATAAAACGGCAATAACCTTGAACGCATTTCCCCAAACAACTTAATATTGTGATGCATATTTTTAACGACAGAAAGTCGTTCTTTACAAAGCAAATGAGAGTAAAACGTGTACAAACCTGCTTTGAGTGGCACAACACGAGGCTGGTTGCAAACTTCGTCCAGCAGTTGATGATGTTGCTCGTTCTCTTCTTTTATTCCACAAAGTTCCTCTTTGTACTTGGGTGTCGTTCTTTCACACATTTTCAAATGATAATTCCAAAAAATCCGCACTTGATCTCTGCTTGGCGATGAGTCATGTGCCTCTTTTCGTTAGCGGCTAGCTAGCTTACAAGCTAAGCTAACAAGCTAAGCTAACTGCACCGAAAAGTATCAACACGCGAAGATGAGTTTATCGGGACACAAAGACTTAATGAATTATGTCGACGTCCTTTAGAGGAGCACTAAGGATCGAGAGACCTCATTGTTGGGACAGAAAAGCGACTGTCCTCAGCGAAGCCGGACCGAGATCTTACATTGTGGAAACAAAGCATGGACAAAGAGTGAGGAGGAACAGGAGGAGTCTTCTGAAGGTTCCCGAGGACTGTAAGAAATCTTCTGATACGGCTGAGGCTGCAAAGCAGGCGGATACATCGAAGGAGCACAGACCTCAACCACCAGCAATTTCTGGGATTACTGAACCTCTTCGAAGATCAACAAGAGTTAGACGACAACCGGACAGGCTGATTGAAAATGTTTAATGTTGTGTGATTGTTGCTAAAATTGTTGTTGAGCTGCTTGTTGTCATAAAAAATGGATAGATATTGTTAAGAAGTGAAAATAATTGATAACAAAACAAAATTATTATAATAATAATAAAAAATAATAAGAATGAAAAAAAAGCTTAGGCATTGTTTAACGTTTGAAAGGGAGATGTAATGATAGCAGTTATATCATTGGCCACTAGTTGGCAGTATTGCCCGATGTGTGTTTTGGTTACCAGACGAACAAGTGTGTCTGCACATAGACGAGAATGCAAGTCAGTAAATTAAGAGACACAAGCTTGCAGCATCACGTAGCCTGCGTGACTTCTGAAGATAGAAGACGGAACATTACAGTAATCATTAAAAAAAACGTATAGTAACCATAAAATTATTTTTAAAAAACGTATCGTAAACATACTAAAGCTGTTGCTTTTTGTTATTTACAAAGAATTTTTGTTTAAAATCCCCCTGGCTCTTCTTTTTGTGTTTTCTATATTATGTACGTATTAGTAGCTTCCCACAACTCCCTGGCAGAAGGTAGGCGCTGATTTTTTTCATATAAGAGAACATTATCAGATTCCCAAGCGTGAAAAAATCCTGAGTGACATGGCAGGTGCTAAGTACTTCAAATTAGATGCATCGCATGGATTTCGGTATTCATAAATGTGTTTGGTTTGCTTCTGTGAATAAAGATTTAAAAAAAAAACGTATTAGTAAATATTTATCATCTCATCAATATTTGCACAACAGGGTACTGAGTTTCGAGATCCTCACAAAAAATAATTCTCAAAATTATATTTCTTAGCAATTTAGCTTAGTTAAGGGATATTTTATTGACAATCTAACATCAATCTACAAAGACAGAAAAAAAATTGGTGGTGGGGGGGCGCGAATCTTTTTCTTCTTGGGAGGGGCGGGCGTGAAATAATTGAGAAGCACTGCTAGTATTTGCAGACATTATATTCATACAATCTCGCAGCCCGAGTGAAACACAGCATTGTTGCAAGTTCGGGAGGAGAAACTTAAACGTCTCACTGCTGGAGCAGCAGCGGCTTCTCGAGGCAAAGGCGGAAGTGACGTCAGATCTTACGCGCCAATGTGGCGTTATTTTAGTTTTTTTTTTTTTTATCAACCGAAATAAAATATTATATAGAATATATATTGAAATATAACAGCCAGGGGTAAAAACATACACAGAGGCAAAGAAATATATTTGAAAAACACGTGCTGAAAGCATGACGTCATAAGCAAGCGCGCAGCTTCCGAAGGACCTCGACCACATCCACCGACCCGTCCACACCGGAACAAAAACCGTCCACCGCTAAATTCTTCTGATTTAGTGTGGAACTGACTGTATATTTCTCACAGAATGTCCAGTGCTACTCTAAAGGACTACGACATAATTAATTAAGTCTTTGTGTCCCGATAACTCATCTTCGCGCGTTGATGCTTTTCGGCGTAGTTAGCTTAGCTTGTTAGCTTGCTAGCCGCTAACGAAAAGAGGCACATGACTCATCGCCAAGCAGAGATCAAGTGCGGATTTTTTGGAATTATCATTTGAAAATGTGTGCTAGAACGACACCCAAGTACAAAGAGGAACTTTGTGGAATAAAAGAAGAGAACGAGCAACATTTTCAACTGCTGGGCGAAGTTAACAAGCAGCCTCCTGTTGTGCTACACAAAGCAGGTTTGTACCCGTCTTACTCTCATTTGCTTTGGAAAGAACGACTTTCTATTGTTAAAAATATACATAACAACATTAAGTTTTTGGGGGAAATCGTTCACGGTTATTGCCGTTTTATTTTTAAATATTGCCTTTTACTTGCAGGTCTGCTTAACATTTGTTTATGCCAAATGAAATCAGTGCAGAAAATAAATGCCAAAGAATAACCATTAGTGGGGGGTCAACTCCGTGTTTTTTTCCCAGTTTAAAATTTGAACTGATTATTTAACATTTTACTTATTCAGGTTTTTAAATGTTGTTAAAGAAATTAAGTTTGTCACGTCATCATGTTTCAAAACTATGCTGACAGATGTAGTGTACTTTTATATCCACTGTTGGAGTTGAGCCACCGAGAAAATGAGAAACATTTTGTAAATGAATCTTAAATGCCAAAGTTACTCCAATGCGTGATCGTTTTTTGTACTCAAGAAGAATAGGGTCAAATAAAGACTCAACAACAACTGAATAGAGTTCCAATATTTAGTTTCTTCAATTTCTGGCGTTCAGGAAATAGTACAAATACAGATATCTGGGCGGCTTTGTCTTAATCTGACGAGAAACTGTACTCAAGACGAGTACTATCGAAAAATAGCGCGCTGATCTCAGCCCAGCCTCACATTTTATGGGAGGCTTTTTATGTCAAGGGTCATGTAGGTTGAATCGGTCGTCCTTTCTCCTTCCCCCGGCCCGGTCCACGTTCCAGGTCCAAGGCTGACCTTCTCAGGCAGTCTCTCCGTCTCTCCTGCTCACATTCCCCTGTAATCTCGTCAGTGTACAGATTGTGTGGTGTATGTTTTCCCAGATCAGATTATATTTTTGGGTCTTCTTGATTAGAAATTAGAAATTAGAAATCCCTTTATTGTCATTGTACTCAAGTGTGCAACGAGATTAGAGATAGCATCCCTGTGACGTCCTCCCCCAACTTGATATGTTTGTATCTTCTATGGCCTATGTGGAGAATGTGTTTTATTGTATTTGTCCATGAAGTGCTATCTGGGGTGTCATCAGTTTGACCTGAGCAGACTGAATCTGTTTGTTCTGAATGAGAGTGTGGGTCATGAAAATACTATGTGTTAGGGCTGGGCGATAAACCGAAAATTTACCGTTACCGAAATTTATTAGAATGACCGACATCATTTTGCCCATGTCGGTAAATTCGGTGTCTAAAAAAGAAAAAGAAAAAGAAGTCTTTTCTGTCTGCGGCGATGCTCATGCCCTTTAAGACGGCTACAGCGCGTGTAGTCACGTGACTCCTCCCTTCTGAACAAGAATGTAAACAAGACGCGTTCGTAGCTGGCGATTCAAATCCTGAAGCGGCTGACAACGGCTGCGGACGAAGTAACGTTAGTTGAAATTGTTCCTGTCGCGGTTGTCCCGAAAATAAAGTGGACATCTGTCATTTGGAAATGTTTTGGGTTCCATGAAGACGATGTTTAAGCAAAAAAACATGAACTACAAAGTGCATCGTAAGCAACAGAAACAGCCCGTCCAACCTTTTCTTTTTCACCACCCACAACACAACCATGCTGTTGACTTGGAGCTTGTGCTAAAAGTTCAAAGTGAGGAGCAAGGTTGGACAAGTAACAACAGCCCATAACGGAGGCGACACCATACGAGAGAACGTCTCAGAGGTGGACGCGATAGCCGAGCACATAGCTAAAGATAGAGCTCCTCTAGTTACAGTGGAGCGGACAGGATTTAAACGCCTCATGAACGTAGCCGACAAGAGGTACGAAAATATTTGCCGCAAACAGCACTTCCGATATGGACAACATCGGGACGGGAGCGGAGACATGTCAAGCATTTTGCATCCACATCCGACTTGTGGTCGAGTCGCAACATGGATCCCGGTCAAGCTGGAAGTCACTGACCTGCTCTTTGGCTTACTATGGGCTTAAAAAGGGAGAACGTCACAACCCCCTTTTCCAACTACAAGCCGAGGAACATTTAGTTCCTGGTAATAAAGTTCCTGTGGCCCAGGTGGTTTGCATCTCCCCCGCAACTCAAAGTACTTGATAATTTATGCAAATGGCAATTATGATGTATCAGAGGGAGGTCTTGTGTTACTTTGTTACTCATTACTGACACCCTTTGGCTGTTATGCATCATTGCAGGTACAAAATAATTCAGTGAACTCTTAAAATATTATGGTGTGTCTAATTTTAATACATATTGGATAACTTTAAAATATACAGTCATTATTCAAATATGTCAACATGAAAGTCAGAGTGAAAGCGTTGTTGCTTAATTTATGTGTAAGAACTTTTACTCTTCAAACGTAATTTTGTTTTAAAATTTATTTAGAAACAGAAATTTTATAAAAATAAAAGGGTAATGTCGGAACTTACTCGCAGGATAAATGTCATTTTGGGTAAAAAAACCCCCAAACGTAAATCATACAATAAATAGGGACTCTGATTCCAGGGCCCCTTTAATTCTTTTAGGGATCCAGATTATAATGGAAGCAAAAAGTACCCACGATGAAACTATCTCTAAATGCAAAATGAAATACTTGAAAACATATTTCACTTGAACGATTCCTATTTTATTGATGTCATTATGTTGCGATGGCCCCCAGTGGTCTGCATCAATATGTTCGGGTCCCACAACAGGTGTTCCATCAGACGCACACAATAGCCTGTGTGTGCTAACTTCAGCTCGCTTCCAGAAACGTCTGTGACTATGTCAGGAATGTAATCGGCATTAGCCGCAACGTGCTTCCTTTTTAAATGCTCGTTTATCACTGTTGTGCTGCTAAAAGGAGGTTTACATCGTCGGACGTAATTTTGTGAAATGCCCCCATGGTCCGGTCCAAGTTGGGGTCGCACGCATTGCTCCGTGTGCAGCGGGCACAAGTCAAGGTAGCATGGTAGAAACAATATAAGACAAAGTCGCCGCATGAGCTTTGACTTGACCAAACCAAATTTGTCTTTTTGTGTCCTGCAGACGTCTGTGAAAACGATCTCTGTTCTGTGAAAGAGGAGCCAGACTGGACTCACATCAAAAAGGAGGAGGAGGAGGAGATTAACAAGTCACCACTGAACTTTGTCCCGATAAAGACTGAAGATGAAAACAAGGATGACAGTGAGGACAACAGAGGGGCGGAGCCTACAAGCAGCAGCTCAAGTCATCACGTGACAACAGAAGGTGATGAAGACCACTGGGGGCCATCACAAGCACATAATGAGGACACATTATCACGCTCTCCTGATGATGATGATGATGGGCAAGCCAAAGGTGAAAGGGCATGTCACACTGACTCATTAACTTCAAAGTTGTCTTTAAAACCGCACACAAAAACACACAGTGGAGAAAAAACATTTTCTTGCTCGGTTTGTGGCAAAAGCTTCCTGCATAAGTCAACGTTCACAATTCACACAAGAACACACAGTGGAGAGGAGCCTTTTTCATGCTCAGTTTGTGGCAAGCGTTTCTCTCAAAAGTCGCATTTAACCAGCCACACAAGAACACACAGTGGAGAAAAACCATTTTCCTGCTCAATTTGTGGAAAATGCTTCTCTCAAAAGTCACATTTAACAGAACACACAAGAACACACAGTGGAGAAAAACCTTTTTCCTGCTCAATTTGTGGAAAATGCTTCTCTCATAAGAAGAGTTTAACAGAACACACAAGAACGCACAGTGGAGAAAAACCTTTTTCCTGCTCAGTTTGTGGCAAAAGTTTCTTTCATAAGGCAAGTTTCACAAAACACACAACAGCACACAGTGGTGAAAAACCTTTTTCCTGCTCAGTTTGTGGCAAGAGTTTCTCTCAAAAGTCAAATTTAACAAAACATAGAAGAACACACACTGGAGAAAAACCTTTTTCCTGCTCAGTTTGTGGAAGATACTTCTCAACAAAGTCAAATTTACAAATCCACACAAGAACACACAGTGGAGAAAAAACATTTTCTTGCTCGGTTTGTGGCAAAAGCTTCCTGCATAAGTCAACGTTCACAATTCACACAAGAACACACAGTGGAGAGGAGCCTTTTTCATGCTCAGTTTGTGGCAAGCGTTTCTCTCAAAAGTCGCATTTAACCAGCCACACAAGAACACACAGTGGAGAAAAACCATTTTCCTGCTCAATTTGTGGAAAATGCTTCTCTCAAAAGTCACATTTAACAGAACACACAAGAACACACAGTGGAGAAAAACCTTTTTCCTGCTCAATTTGTGGAAAATGCTTCTCTCATAAGAAGAGTTTAACAGAACACACAAGAACGCACAGTGGAGAAAAACCTTTTTCCTGCTCAGTTTGTGGCAAAAGTTTCTTTCATAAGGCAAGTTTCACAAAACACACAACAGCACACAGTGGTGAAAAACCTTTTTCCTGCTCAGTTTGTGGCAAGAGTTTCTCTCAAAAGTCAAATTTAACAAAACATGGAAGAACACACACTGGAGAAAAACCTTTTTCCTGCTCAGTTTGTGGAAGATACTTCTCAACAAAGTCAAATTTACAAATCCACACAAGAACACACAGTGGTGAAAAACCTTTTTCCTGCTCAGTTTGTGGCAAGAGTTTCTCTCGAAGGTCTCATTTACGAAGCCACACAAGAACACACAGTGGAGACAAGCCATTCATTTGCAGCGTTTGT
This sequence comes from Idiotropiscis lumnitzeri, assembly GCF_059441095.1. Lineage (NCBI taxonomy): Eukaryota > Metazoa > Chordata > Actinopteri > Syngnathiformes > Syngnathidae > Idiotropiscis > Idiotropiscis lumnitzeri. The sequence continues at coordinate 31,479,319 of NC_142392.1, read as the reverse complement.
GCTAAAGAATTCTTCACTAAACATGGTGCGGAGAGTCACAATTGTGCTGGTGAGAAAAGCAGCGATCCTTGAAGCTTAAAAAAAATACAACAAAAAACTGAAGGAACTGACTCTTTGTGGTAAGATGTAAATGTGATTTTGAATGAAATATGATAAATTAAATTTTGCAAAGCCCTTTTATTGACACAAAGCCAATGTGATCAGTGCCAGAAGAACCATTGTGTCTGAGTGACGATGATTTGTTTTGGTGTTTACATCAAACATGTAAATAAAATAAATTGCCATTGCCTGGAACAACATTTTTTAACATTATGTTTTTCAGTTGTCTTTTTAATCGTACCTAATGGAAAAGGTGTGAGAAGAAACGGTGCTGATGATATCGGTGCCTTCCACAATTATAAATAAAATCACTTGTTCCACTTGCTCAACTGGCCTTCATTACGCCGTGAAAAGGTGAAAAATAGAACAAGAAGTTGAACGATAAAAAGAACAAGAAAGAGAAACGCAAGCAGTCTCAGTTTCTCTCAAAGGTTTTGGAATGTCAGGAGTTGGCAACTTGATGGCGACTGGAGTCAGCGCTGGTTTTCTCGCTGTGTTTGGCTGGCTCGTATATGTATGGTCCATTGAACAAAACTCAAACTCTTCAAATATCCCCTCACATACATTCAATATTTCGCTTTCTGAATAAATTTTTGACTGGCAAAATACACTTTCTAGGTTGAGCTCTATCAATCGTTTGGGGTTTGTTGCGAAGCAGAATCTCACTTCGGAAAAAAACTATCATTTTGTCAAATATACCAATTTTTTTTTTTCATGCTGTATTATATTTTTTATACATTGGATTATTTATATATTGAAATAGGAAAATATTAAAATTTTAAATTGGAAACCACATACAGACTTAATTCAATTAATAATAAATATAGAAACATTTCATAAATATTGAACTAATTGAGAAGAGTCCTGATCTTGAAATAAATATTGAATTATAAAAAAATACTTAAAAAATTAATTCAATAACCCGACCCGGGATGAGCGGCAGAAAATGGCTGGATGGATGGAATAATTTAAATTGCATCCAAATTCAAAAGAACAAATATGTTAAGAAATATTCAAGTGTGAAATAAAAAGGTTTAAATTGTTGAGAATTTTACATACTAAAATAATTGAATAAATATTGTAGTATTACATAAGCAAGCTTAAATACACATTGAAATATATATTTTTTAAAAAGTAGTGTATTTTTAAATGGCCTAATATAGATATAGGAAGTAATTCTCTTTATGAATCTATGAAGGGACTGGAGCTCACAGAAGTGACAAGTCTTGGTTCTGAAGTTCCGATGTAACCAGATACTGCCCTGAGAGAAAATAGGCCTGAGCATTGTTTATGGTGGGGGCAATTCTCTCGCCAGGTCAGTGACCTTCCAGGGTATGAGAGTAATTTAAGGTGGTCACGAGTAGACTGGTCGTATCAACGGGGAGACGCATCTGCTCTCCCTTTGGGGGACTTTTGGAGGGAAATCCCGAAGACTAGCGGGATGGGAATGCATATGCAACAAGGGAAAATTAGATATTCATGTCCGATTTGGGCATTCCCTGTAAGAAGGGAATGTCTGAGAGGGGGCTCGCACGTTTTTGGGGAGACTTCTTTTGACATCAGCATGTGACGAGAATAAAATCTTTTTCGAACCAGTTCTTTTCCATCACCAATCCAGCCTTGCTCGGCTGCCTCTCCGGAAGGCAGCAAGGACCCACACTTCAAAGGCAAAATATACTACATATTGAAAGAAAAATAATACTCAAATATTGAAATAAGTAGAATTGAATGAATAAACAACAAAGAAATAAATACCTCCTGGAAAATATCATTATTTTCAACATTTGTCAAAATTTTTCTTTCTTGCACATTCTTAATCGTATTTTTTTATTTTTTTTTACATTTACTTTTGAAGTTACTTCAGTGCATTTTACACCTGTGCCTTCAGTGAAGTCCTACTTTGTCCTACTTGAATAAATCTCCATCAAAATACCATCATTTATGACACCACGGCTGGACAAATAATATCCAGAAACACACTTACGCACCACTGAATAAGTGTTGGACGATATAGCTTCTCTTGAAAGGTCCGACTTGAAAATGTCCTTGCAAATGTATCTGCAATTAAATCCACGCTTATCCCTCCTTCGGCCATTGTGGTTTAAAAAAAGCAAGAATATATTTTAGATTTTCGAACGGCCGCCAATTACAACTTTTGGGTGTGTTGATTCAGCATAGCGCCGCCCCCTCACGAGTGAGTATCCAATCACAAAACGCGTTCATCACCCTCAGCATAAGGCCAGCGAAAAGGCTCACTGTAACCAACTCGTGATCTATTTGGCTATCGCAACCGTCGAACAAATATGAAAGCTCATTGACTTTGACAGAAGAGATGCTCGCACAATTGCATCTTAAGGCCTCGGAATGAATAATGCGCGCTCCCCGTATTGTGAAACCTGCCTGGCAACACGAGCGAGCAGAATTCCGATTGGATTCAAAACCCTCACCTAAAAATACAACGCTCAGCTATAATATGACATCAATGCGACGATTATGATATTTTTTTTTTATTGATTATGTTTGGCCAGCAGAGAAGGCATTGAAGGCCCAACACTGAGTTACTTAATAGCCTAAATTAAACTTTACTTTCATCAATAGAGTTAAAGTTATGCTTTATTGTAGGCGTTATGTAATTAATAGTGAAGGATTGTATTACGATTGCTGGCATTATTTTAAACACTTACGGGACAAAAGGTCAGGTTCATATTTACTGAATATGTTCAACATTGATTGAACAAAAAGCATTTATCAAATGAAAGTAGAAGTGCAGTGCATCGATAAGATTGACTGGGATTGTAGTCATGGTGTTTACTGATGCATTCATATGCTAAATTGATATGACTTAGTTTAAATGTAAGACCTCAAACTTGCACACATAGAATTTTATGACCCACACTCTCATTCAGAACAAACAGATTCAGTCTGCTCAGCTCAAACTGATGACAAACCAAATCGCACTTCATGGACAAATACGACAAAACACATTCTCCACATAGGCCATAGAAGATACAAACATATCAAGTTGGGCCGGGGAGGACGTCACAGGGACGCGATCAAGAACACCCCAAAAACTTAATCTGATCTGGGAAAAGATACACCACACAATCTGCACACTGACGAGATTACAGGGGAAGGAGAGACGGAGAGACTGCCGCCTGCCTGAGAAGGTCAGCCTTGGACGTGGAACGTGGACGTTGGAGGGAGCAAGGACGACCGATTCAACCTACATGACCCTTGACATAGAAAACCTAGAAAATCTGAGGCTGGGCTGAGATCAGCGCGACATTTTTCGATTGTGCTCGTCCGAGTACAGTTTCTCGTCAGATTACGAAAAAGCCGCCCAGATACTATTTCCTCAACTCCAGATATCGAAGAAACTAAAATATCGGAACTCTAATCAGCTGTTGTTGAGTCTTTATTTGACCCTTTTCTTCTTGAGTCCAAAAAACGAACACGCATTGGAGTAAGTTTGGCTTTTCAGGTTCATTTACGAAATATTTCTCGTTTTCTCGGTGGCTCAAACGCCAACATTTTTGGTGACCCCGACGTGATTTTCTCAAAAAGGGAGTCCTTGCGGCTTGTTCTTCACACTCTTCAATATTCCAGGCCTGGACAATCAGAACAAAGGTTGGGGAGAGCCTGTTTATTCAAAGTCTCCTGATTTGTTATATTGTAGAGTAGAAAGACGTGGCCGATTATTAGACCGTTAAATTTTGTCAGTGGTTCTGGATATATTGTTTCTGGACTTCAGGAATGCTTTGTATAGAATGTAGATTGCGCATGGATTACTAGTAATATTGGAAGCGTACGCAGGTGAAATAAGTAGGGGGCTACTGTTGTCGGCCGGCAACAGAAATTAGCACCCGGAGTCAAAAAGGGGGACTCCTGCTCTGGCAGTCGAAGAAGGGGATGCACAGCTGACTAGCAGAACGTGTGCACGGCGATCCCAATAAAGTGACGCTCAGTATAGTTAGTATAGTATAGTATATAAGTGGCCTGAGGCTGGGAAAGATTGGATCTTTCGGACCGCCATTATTTGTCGCTGCAGAGGCATACACGGTGGAGGGAAGTGCACAGCTGACGAGCTGATGGTCGCACTGCAACCTCAAAAAAGAGTGCGCAGTCACGGTAAAAGAGCGGGCAGTCACGGTATACGTGGTTGACCGAGGCGTGGAGCGTTCCGGTTGCTGGAATATAGAATAGATTTTAAGGTGTTCCGATATTGTTGACAGTTTCTTGATTTCAGGGTGTTCCAATGTGGTTCACTTGCTCTGTTGTGTGTTTGTGCTGTTGTCTGAATGTTAATTGTGACATGTATTTGTTGTGCAATTGTCTATACGTTGTGTGTGTCCCGTGGCAATTTGTGGCCCTTGCTGTGCTGCGTTCTACTGGGTTGTTGTGTCCCATGTTTATAATTCCCGGGTCTATGTCTTATGATGCTCAATTGGTTTAATGTTAGGGTGTGTAGGAGAAAGTAGAGTGTTAATGTCTGGTGAGTGATGATAAAAAGGAGAGAGTGGGGTTTGCGTCCCACACTCACAACAAAACATGCTTAAAGTAACGTGTGGTGCATACAATATATCGTGTGAAAGTTCAAGCGATCGTGTGAGTGAATGCAACCCTGAAGCAGAACAGAACACTTTGTAGACCGGGGCGGGACGCCGACGGCGGTCAGCGATCCGCCGATTGCGCTCGGCGGTGCAGGACAGGGCCGCCCTGGCCTCCCTCCAGACGCAATGCGCCCGCTTAAGATGGAACTGGATGGACGGAACCTCCACCACCCCCTCCTGGGATGGAAACAGCGGAGGCTGGTAGCCATAGGCGGTCATGAAGGGGGAGCGCTCCGTGGCAGACGAGACCAGCGTGTTGTGCGCATACTCCACCCATGGCAGATGGTCGGCCCACAAGGATGGCCGATCGAGACACATCCACCGCAGAGCAGCTTCCAGGTCCTGATTTGTCCTTTCAGACTGTCCATTGGACTAAGGGTGTTACCCGAATGACAGGCTTGACGTAGCCCCCAGGGACCGGCAGAATCGCTTCCACACCCGGGACACGAATTGTGGGCCTCGGTCGGACACCAAATCCGTCGGGATTCCGTGAAGCCTAAAAACATGAAGCACAAGCAGGTTGGCCGTCTCTAGGGCAGACGGAAGCTTGGGCAAGGCGACGAAGTGAGCAGACTTGGAGAAGCGATCCACAATGGTGAGTATGACGGAGTTGCCCCGAGAGGCAGGCAGACCCGTGACAAAGTCCAGGGCTATGTGTGACCAAGGTCGTGGAGGTATTGGCAAGGGGTGCAGAAGCCCCGCTGGAGGCTGATGCGATGCTTTACTCGATGCACAGATGAGCCCGAGGGTACGACGAACCCCGGGATGGCATGCCACCTGGGAGGATTGGCCCCACTTTAGTACTTCTGTGCGAAGTTGGGCCGGCACAAATAACCGGCCCACTGGGCACCCGGGCGGGTTGTTGGCATCGTCCTGTGCCCCTTGGATTTGTTGCTCTATCTCCCACTGCAAGGATCCCACCAAGCAATGGTCTGGCACCACGCTGTCAGGTCCCGGCCTTTCCTCCACTGGATCATGGATGCGTGACAGGGCGTCCGGCTTGGTGTTTTTGGACCCAGGGAGATATGTTAAGGTGTAATTGTATCGGCTGAGGAGCAAGGACCAACGTGCTAGGCGAGGATTAAGTCTTTTTACAGTCCGGATGTATGAGAGATTCTTATGGTCAGTGTACACGGTGAACGGTTCTATGGAGCCTTCTAGCCAGTGTCTCCATTCTTGAAGCGCGAGGACCACTGCCAACAGTTCCCGATTCTCCACATTGTAGTGGCCTCACTGAGCCGGCGGGATAAGAAGGCGCAGGGATGGAGTCTCTGGTCGACTGGAGAACGCTGAGATAGCACCGCCCCCACTCCTGAGTCAGAAGCGTCCACCTCTACAACAAAAGGAAACTCAGGGTTAGGGTGACGCAATATAGGCGGGTTGGTGAAGGCTCGTTTGAGGCCACGGAACGCGGTTTCAGCCCTTTGATCCCAGATAAAGATTGTCTTGACGGATGTGAGACGAGTGAGGGGTAATGCTTGGTGACTGTAATTCTAAATAAAGCGGCGGTAAAAATTTGCAAAACCCAGGAAACGCTGCAGCTGTTTAGGGTTAGTGGGTGTCGGCCAATCTACCACAGCGCGGGTCTTGGCCGGATCGGCCTAATTCTTGTGTAACTCACACTTCTCCACCTTGACGTACAACTTGTTTTCAAGTAAACGTTGCAAGATGGCCCGGACGTGTCGTTGGTGTTCTCCACGGAATTCAAGAAGATTAAAATGTCATCAAGAGAAACAAAACAACAGACGTTCAACATATCTCTTAAGACGTCATGATTAGGCTCTGAAAAACTGCGGGGGCATTGGTCAATCCGAAAGGCATTACCAAATATTCAAAATGCCTAAAGGACGTCTTGAAGACTGTCTTCCATTTATCCCCCTCGCGTATTCTCACCAAATGGTAAGCACTTTGTAAATCTAATTTGGAAAACACTGTTGCTGATTGCAACGGAGCAAAAGCAGAGTCCAGCACCGCAAGTGGATAGCGATTTTTAACCGCGATGTGATATCGTTCAGACTCTTGTAGTCCACACAAGGGCGTAATGTCTTATCCTTCTTTTCTACAAAGAAAAATCCATATCCCACCGGGGATTTTGAAGGCTGAATCAATCCCACCGCAAGGGAGTTGGTGATATATTCTTTCATTGCTGTTTGCTCGGGCTGGGATACTTATACAGGCGAGCAGAAGGAAGGGTCGAGTTCGGAAGGAGCTCGACGGCGCAATCATATGGAAGGTGCGGGGGTTAGGATTGAGTCCTATCTTTGCTGAAAACGGAGCGGAGGTCATGATAAACTTCAGGAACATTATCTAAGCAAATAATTTCAAGTGGCGTGGCACGGGTACTTAGTCCTTCTTCCACTGAGCGTAAACAATGGGCATAACAATAAGGGCTCCAATTTTCAAAAGACAGCCTACCCCAATCTATTACCGGTTTGTGAGACCTCAACCAGGGTAACCCAAGAACAATCGGGGCTGCTCTGGAGGGCATGACAAAAAAAGGACCATTTCTCTACGTGGTTACTTGATAATTTTAAGGTTAACGGTTGCGTTACCCGTTTAATATCCGCCAGGAGTCGCCCGTCGAGATCGCAAACTCTCTCGGGTTTTCCGAATTCTCTGACCGAGCAACCTAATTTAGCGACCAACCCGGGGTCAATGAAACAATCATCCGCTCCCGAATCAACGAGGGCACGAATGTGGATACTAGTACTTAGTCCAATAATTTCCCCGTCCATCTCAAGTCTTTTAGTGTCCCCAGGTCGTATGTCCATTTGTCCTCTGACCTCGAGGCTTGAGTTCTCTTCCCCGGAGTCGGGGTGCTCGAGGTGGCGGATAGCCGACTTACAGAATTATCCTTGCTTCTGTGGTGGTGCCCGGCGTGAGGGTCGTGTCGGACATGAAGACACCCGGTGGCCCAGTAAGCCGCAGTAGAATCAAGACCCCGACCTGAGCCATCGCTGTCGTTCCACCTCATCCAGGCGACCTCCTACCAGCTGCATAGGTTCATCAGAGGGAAGAGGCACTAGGACCCGGGGGTGCGCTGAAGCTGCTCTGCTCCTCTCTCTCGGGTTCTCTCTCTCAGATTCTCTCTCTCAGGCGTTTGTCCAGACGAATCGCCAGGCTGATGAGCTCCTCCAGTGATGCCGTAACCTCGCGGACGGCGAGCTCATCCTTTAAAGCCGAGTTTATTCCTCGGCGGAACACAGTTCGTAAGGCACAGTCATCAAAACCACTTTCCGCCGTGCAAATGCGTAAAGAAATGGAATAGTCGGCCACCGATCAGCTGCCCTGAGTGCAATCTAACAGTTCACCTCCAGCCTCCTTTCCCTCAACTGTGTGATGGAATGCCCGCTGAAACTCAGCCAGGAAAGCAGGGAAAGAAGACCGGAGGTCTGGTCGGGCATTGCTCACAGCCATGGCCCAAGCACTAGCTTGGCCAGTCAAGAGACTCATCATAAATGCTACCTTGGTGCTGTCATGAACATTCGTGAGGGGCTCTTGATCGAAATTTAACCTACATTAATGAATAAACTCCCCACAAAGGCCAGGTTCCCCCCCATAATGGGAGGGGTGAGGTAAATTTGGCTCGCGACTGTGGTAGCCGGGCGGGAGAGCTCCGGTCGCAAAGGCAATCGGGTCAGAACCCGAGACAGTGCGTGACAGCAGGCTACCTATGCGGGCATCGAAATTCTCAAAACGGTGGGCCAGCTGGCCAACTGCGTTGCGGGGGTCCGCAAGCTCAGTCTCCTGCTGTCCCACCAATCGTCCTTGGCTGGCCAGAGCCTTGTAAATCTTCTCTGTGTCCGCAGAGTCCATGGTCGGAATATTTTGTTATGGTATTTTCCATCACAGCTGGAAAATAGGATCAGGACTCTTCAAGCGCAGACACAGAGAGATTAATTTTAACAAAGATATTTATTTTTACAAAAACAGGAACACTATATATATATAAAATCATACGCAATACCGACAAAGTGCAACTAAAGACGCGAGTGGAAAAACTGACACCAGGGAAATAGCGACGGGAACGAAAAAGGTAGTGATGGGTCCAGCGACACCGAGGCGTCGATGCGCGCGCCGAGCTTCCAGGGCAAACCCCGTGTCGGTGCGCGTACTGCTTTGAGAAAGTCACGTGACCACTACCAGAATCGTGTCGACACCGCGGTCGCGCGCCAAACTGTGTTCATAAGGAAGCGCATCTGTCAACAGGATGGACGCTCAAAACAAGCATCGAGTTATTGGCGCATTACTTTGCGTTAAATATCCGCAAGATGGAAGACGTCACTGTTGATGCGCACTCAGAGGTGCAGCGCTATATGTCAGCAGGACACGTTGCACGTACGGAAGACCCGCTCTTATACTTGGAAGTCCATGCAGGCAACGTTCCCTCACCTATTTATATTAGCCACACAGGCGTTGTGCACACCGGCCTCTTCAGTGCCTTGTGAGAGGATCTTCTCAAAGGCGGGGGAAATTGTCTCAAAAAAAGAAATAGACTGAATAACAAAACGCTGGAGAAACTAATTTTTTGGAATAAAAATCTTTAATTACAATGAGTCCATTGTCATTCACAACACTTTTACTTGGGCATTCAGACAGATGTTCTCTTAATTTATCAACTGCGTCTCGAATATCAAAGATTTCTTTTATGAAATTGCGTGTATGTAAAAATAATGTGAAAGAAAATGCCTAATCAGAATCAAAAATCCCTTTGTCATTGTACTCAAGTGTGCAACGAGATTCGAGAGCTCCTCTCTCCAGTGCAATACAACAATAATTCAGTTAAATATATAAATTAGATAAATAAGAGAATAATTAGTGCGATGGAACGTAATAAGAAATAGGATATATAAAAACACATCACGTCGCTAATCAATGGAATTGGATAAAATTAGTTTGACAGATCAGTGTCAGATGACCCTGTCAAATATTTCCTGCAAGTCCACCAGGTGTCAGTATTCAGCAACACAGTGTCAACACAGTGTCAATACATTGTGTCACTGTGTCGAAACGATACAGGATGCCTCATCTACCCATCACTAGTATCTATAATTATCGTCGCCAGAAGACGAGAACGAAAAGCGCTGGTGGAGAGAACTCACACCAGGAAAATCAAAACGAGGAACAGAAAAAGCTTGCAACCCAAGAAAACCGAAAACGACGGAGTCCTTCCACAAAAGGGTAAGGTTAGATCCAATGCACGAAGCGAGAACAGAAAGCGAGCCGAAACGTAGCTGAAACATAGAACACATCAAAAACTTACAAAGACCATACACGGGGAAACTTGGGCAAAGACTGTAGCGAAGGCACATGGGCACGAGCAAATTCGGTCAATAATCCGACGCGAGTGTGTCCGCGTCGATGGCTTAAATAGTCCGTGACTCATTAACTTCATTGGTCGCAGCTGTGTGGCTCGTGAACGCTTCTCGCTCGCGGCCGAGTCCCAAAGAAGCGCGCCGTCGGGCACGCCCACTCAGCTGCAACAAATACACATGGATCGTGACAATGACACATCGGCTGGACAAATAATATCCAGAAACACACTTACGCACCACTGAGTGAGTGTTGGACGATATAGCTTATCTTGAAAGGTCCGACTTGAAAATGTCCTTGCAAGTGTATCTGCAATTAAATCCACACTTTTCCCTCCTTCGGCTAATGTGGTTTAAAAAAAGCAAGAATATATTTTAGATTTTCGAACGGTCGCCAATTACGACTTTTGGGTGTGTTCATTCGGCATAGCGCCGCCCCCTCACGAGTGAGTATCCAATCACAAAACGCGTTCATCACCCTCAGCATAAGGTCAGCGAGAAGGCTCACTGTAACCAACTCGTGATCTGATTGGTTTTCGCAACTGTCTAACAAATATGAAAGCTCATTGACTTTGACAGAAGAGATGCCCGCACTGTAAATTATGGCAACGAGGCTCTTGTCTTATAACGCGTTTTAATGGCGTTACCACTCACCACAACTCCCCACTTGCATGAACAATCTCGCGAGACCCCCTGCGAGACAATTGTGACACTCAGTTACCGTAAAGGTGCAACACCGTCGCAAATACAAATTTAGTACCATTACATGACATCTCCCCTCTTTTGTGTTATTTTCAATAACATCAAGCAAGCATTAATTTCTCCAACTGGGCTGCAACATGCAAAAAAAAAATAAAGATGCCTCTCAGAAATCAAGTTAACCTGAAATATGCAACAATCAAACAAATCCCAACAGCATGAGCAATTTTTCATTTTCATTTTTTCCATTTTTATTACCCCCCCCCCCCCCAAAGACCATGAGTCTCAGTCTCACAGGTCAAGCCTGTCGACTGGTTTTCACACTCGTCCAGAACGGGTCAACACCCGAGTAGGTGGGGAAGTCGAGGATGTCGACTCGCTCCGGCATACAGAAACGTTGTCGTCAATGCCGGTGTTGACAGGGTGGACGTCCGTCAGCTTGTAGTCTTCGGACGCTGCTGGGACTGACTGGGGAACTGGCCCAGGTTTGAGGTGACGGCGGTTCCGCCTCAGTTCTGCTCCTTGTGGCGTCCGGATGATGAAGGACCTAGGTGTTGTACTCTCGCATGAAACCGCAGCTGGCAAACACCATGACTTCTCGTGATCCAATTTGGAAAACACTTGGTCACCTGGATGTAAAGAAGGCAAAGTTCTGGCTCCATGGCGACGGTTGAAGTAGTGAGTCTGTTTAGCCTTTTCCTTCTTATCTGTCTCCTCCACATCTGTCCTGCTGGGCCACTTAGGTTTGTTAATGTTAATAAAGTTTTTTTTCACAAAAACAAATATTTTTAAATATTTATCATCTCATCAATATTTGGACAACAGAGTACTGAGTTTAGAGATGCTTACGATAATCGTTCTCAAAATTGTATTTCTTATCAATTTAGCTTCGTTAAGGGATATTTTATTGACAATCTAATATCAATATACAAAGACAGAAAAAATTGGTGGTGGGGGGGGGCACGAATCTTTTTCTTCTTAGTAGGGGCGGGCGTGAAATAATTGAGAGGCATTGCTAGTATATGCAGACATTATATTCATGCAGCCCGAGTGAACCACAGCATTGTTGCAAGTTCGGTAGGAGAAACGTAAACGTCCCACTGCTGGAGCAGCAGCGGCTTCTCGGGGCAAAGGCGGAAGTGACGTAGGAGCTGACTCGCCAATGAGGCGTTAATTTAGTTATTTTGTTAATTTTTTCATCGACCGAATTAAAATATTATAAAAAATATATATTAAAACAGAACAACCAGGGGTAAAACAAACACAAAGGCAAATAAATATATTTGAAAAATACGTGTTTAGATCATGACGTCATTAGGAAGCGCGCATCTTCGACCTCGTCCACATCCACCGACCCGTCCACACCGAAATAAAAACAACCACCGCTATTTTTTTCTGATTTAGTGTGGAACCGACTGTAATTTTCACACAGGATGTCCAGTGCTACTCTAAAGGACTACGACATAATTCATTCAGTCTTTGTGTCCCGACAACCTCATCTTCGCGCGTTGATGCTTTTCGGTGTAGTCAGCTTAGCTTGTTAGCTAGCTAGCCGCTAACGAAAAGAGGCACACGACTCATCGCCAAGCAGAGATCAAGTACGGATTTTTTGGAATTATCATTTGAAAATGTGTGAAAGAACGACACCCAAGTACAAAGAGGAACTTTGTGTAATAAAAGAAGAGAACGATCAACATCTTCCACTGCTGGACGAAGTTTGCAACCAGCCTCGTGTTGTGCTACACAAAGCAGGTTTGTACACGTCTTACTCTCATTTGCTTTGTAAAGAACGACTTTCTATCGTTAAAAATATGCATCACAACATTAAGTTGTTTGGGGAAATGCGTTCAAGGTTATTGCCGTTTTATTTTTTAATATTGCCTTTTAATTGTTGGTTTGCTGAACATTTGTTTATGCCAAATGAAATCAGTGCAGAAAATAAATGCCAAAGAATAACCAATATTGGGGGGTGAACTCCATGTTTTTCCCAGTATAAAATTTGAATTCATTATTTTACATTTTCAATTTTCTGGTTTTTATATCTTGTTCAAGCAATGACTTAGGGAAGGAATTCTGCCTGACTCTAAAAACTGTGCACACTGCGGTGAAAACATCAATGGCGGTTGATCAATTTTAGTGGATAAAACACAAAATATTGAGTTTTTCTTTTAAAAAATGAAGTGCGTATCTGTCTTTTTTATTTATGAACCTTGTACTGGCTTGGTCGGGTGAGAGTCAATGAACCTCCGGTGGATCTGCACTGTTTTGTGCACGTGTGCATAGTTTCACCTCATCCAAACATTTAAAATACATTTAATGCATCCATCCAGGGTTGCACGGATCTCATCGGTGAACAAGCGCTTGCTGCAAGGAATGCATCTGCATCTTTGGCTTACTATTGGCTTAAAAAGGGAGAACGTCACAACCCCCTTTTCTACCAACAAGCACAGGAACATTTAGTTCCTGGTAATAAAGTTCCTGTGGCCCAGGTGGTTTGCATCTCGACTGCAACTCATAGTTCTTGATAATTTATGCAAAAGACAATGATGACGTAACAGTGGGAGGTCTTGTGTTCCTTTGTTACTCATTACTGACACCCTATGGCTGTTATACATCATTGCGGTTACAAAATAATTCAGTGAACTCATAATATTTTTGTGTATCTTCGTCGAATTTGAATACATATTGGATAACTTTAAAATATACGGTCATTATTCAAATATGTTAACATGAAAGTCAGAGTGAAAGTGTTGTTGCTTAATGCTTATGTGTAAGAACTTTTACTCTTCAAACGTAATTTTGTTTTAAAATTTATTTAGAAACAGAAATTTTATCAAAATAAAAAGGGTAATGTCGGAACGTACGAGCAGGATAAATGTCATTTTGGGTAAAAAAAAACCCAAACGTAAATAATACAATAAATAGCGACTTTGATTCCAGGGCTCGTTTAATTCTTTTAGATATCCAGGTTATCATGAAAGCAAAAAGTACCCACGATGAAACTATCTCTAAATGCAAAATGAAATACTTGAAAACATATTTCACTTGAACGATTCCTTTTTTTCGATGTCATTATGTTGCAATGGCCCCCAGTGGCCCCCATTAATAATTTTGGGTCCCACAACAGGTGTTCCGTCAGGCGCACACGATAGCCTGTGTGTGCTAACTTCAGCTCGCTTCCAGAAACGTCTGTGACTATGTCAGGAATGAAATCGGGCATCAGCCGCAACGTGCTTCCTTTTTAAATGCTCGTTTATCACAGCTGTGCTGCGAGGAAAGGGAGGTTTACATCGTAGGACGTAATTTTGTGAAATACCCCCATGGTCCGGTCCAAATCGGGGTCGCACGCATTGCTCCGTGTGCGGCAGGCACAAGTCAAGGTAGCACGGTAGAAACAATATAAGACAAAGTCGCCGCCTGAGCTTTGACTTGACCAAACCAAATTTGTCTTTTTGTGTCCTGCAGACGTCAGACAAAATGATCTCTGTTCTGTGAAAGTGGAGCCAGACTTGACTCACATCAAAAAGGAGGTGGAGGAGGAGATCATCAAGTCACCAGTGAACGTTGTCCCAATAAAGACTGAAGATGAAAACAAGGATGTGAGTGAGGACAACAGAGGGGCGGAGCCTACAAGCAGCAGCTCAAGACATCACGTGACAACAGAAGGTGATGAAGACCACTGGGGGCCATCACAAGCACATAATGAGGACACATTATCAGACGCTCATGACAATGATGATGATACTAATGATGATGATGATGATGATGGGCAAGCCAATGGTGAAAGGGCATGTCACACTGACTCATTCACTTCAAAGCTGTCTTTAAAAGGGCACAGAAAAACACACAGTGGTGAAAAACCTTTTTCTTGTTCAGTTTGTGGGAAATGCTTCTCTCGAAGGTTTGATTTAACAAGCCACGCAAGAACACACAGTGGAGAAAAACCTTTTTCCTGCTCAGTTTGTGGCAAGAGTTTCTCTCAAAAGTCACATTTAACAAACCACACAAAGACACACTGGAGAAAAACCTTTTTCTTGCTCAGTTTGTGGTAAAAGATTCTCTGAAAAGTCCCATTTGCGAAACCACACAAGAATGCACAATAGAGAAAAACCTTTTTCCTGCTCAGTTTGTGGCAAAAGCTATTCTGTAAAGTCGATTTTAACATGTCACACAAAAACACACAGTGGTGAAAAACCTTTTTCTTGCTCAGTTTGTGGCAAGAGTTTCTCTCGAAAGTCGCATTTAACAAGCCACACAAGAACACACATTGGAGAAGACCCTATTTCCTGCTCAGTTTGTGGCAAGAGTTTCTCTCGGAAGTCTCATTTAATAATTCACATAAGAACACACAGTGGTGAAAAACCTTTTTCTTGCTCAGTTTGTGGTAAATGTTTCTCTCAAAAATCTCATTTTATAATTCACGCAAGAACACACAGTGGAGAAAAACCTTTTTCTTGCTCAGTTTGTGGTAAAAGATTCTCTGAAAAGTCCCATTTGCGAAACCACACAAGAATGCACAATAGAGAAAAACCTTTTTCCTGCTCAGTTTGTGGCAAAAGCTATTCTGTAAAGTCGATTTTAACATGTCACACAAAAACACACAGTGGTGAAAAACCTTTTTCTTGCTCAGTTTGTGGCAAGAGTTTCTCTCGAAAGTCGCATTTAACAAGCCACACAAGAACACATATTGGAGAAGACCCTATTTCCTGCTCAGTTTGTGGCAAGAGTTTCTCTCGGAAGTCTCATTTAATAATTCACATAAGAACACACAGTGGTGAAAAACCTTTTTCTTGCTCAGTTTGTGGTAAATGTTTCTCTCAAAAATCTCATTTTATAATTCACGCAAGAACACACAGTGGAGAAAAACCTTTTTCTTGCTCAGTTTGTGGTAAAAGATTATCTGAAAAGTCCCATTTGCGAAACCACACAAGAATGCACAATAGAGAAAAACCTTTTTCCTGCTCAGTTTGTGGCAAAAGCTATTCTGTAAAGTCGATTTTAAAATGTCACACAAAAACACACAGTGGTGAAAAACCTTTTTCTTGCTCAGTTTGTGGCAAGAGTTTCTCTCGAAAGTCGCATTTAACAAGCCACGCAAGAACACACAGTGGAGAAAAACCTTTTTCCTGCTCCGCTTGTGGAAAATGCTTCTCTCAAAAGGCACGGTTAACAGAACATACAAGAACACACAGTGGTGAAAACCCTTTTTCCTGCTCAGTTTGTGGCAAAAGATTTTCTGTAAAGTCAATTTTAACATGTCACACAGAAACACACACTGGAGAAAAATTTTCTTGCTCAGTTTGTGGCATGAGTTTTGTTGAAAAGTCAAATTTAAAAAGGCACACAAGAACACACAGTGGAGAAAAACCTTTTTCCTGCTCAGTTTGTGGCAAGAGTTTCTCTCGAAAGTCACATTTACGAAGCCACACAAGAACACACAGTGGAGACAAGCCATTCAGTTGCAGCGTTTGTGCTAAAAAATTCTTCACTAAACAGAGTGCTGAGAGACACGATTGTGATGGCGAGAATAGCAGCGATTCTTGAAGCTTAAAAAAAAAAGAAAACCAAAAACTGAAGGAACTGACTCTTTGTGGTAAGATGTAAATGTGATTTTGAATGAAATATGATAAATTGAATTTTGCAAAGCTTTTTTATTGACACTAAGCCAATGTGATCTGTGCCAGAAGAAGCAATGTGTCTGAATGCAGCGGACCCAGCCAGACAACGGTGAAGCGTACCGATGTTCCACAAAGATTTTTATTCCTTTTGTGGCCTTGATTCCATTGCGGAAACACCGTAAGAGCTACCGTGTAAAACAAACAAAAAATAAACAAATGAGAGCTCTTAACAGCATGCAATCCAAGACATGAAACCCTTGTACATGGGTAAATCACGGCAAACGAAATAAACAAAACAATTAAATACCTTATCCTAGGGCATGGCAATAAACCGAAAATTTACCGTTACCAAAATCATTTTGCCCATGTTGGTAAATTCGGTGTTTAAAAAAAAAAAAAAAAAAGCCTTTTCTGTCCGCGGCAATGTTCATGCCCCTTTAAGACATATACAGCGCCTCTGGTCACGTGACTCCACCCGCCTGATCGAGAAAGAAAACAGACGTCGCTGTCGTAGCTGGCGATTCACATCCAGAAGCTTTTTCACCACCCACATCACAACCATGCTGTGCTGAAAGTTCTAAGTGAGAAGCAAGGTTCGACAAGTGACAACAGCCCATTAACGGAGGCGACACCATACGAGAGAACGTCTCAGAGGTGGACGCGATAGCCTAGCATATAGCTAAAGATAAAGCTCCTCTAGTTACAGTGGAGCGCACAGGATTTAAATGCTCCATGAAAGCCATATTTCCCAATATGGACTATATCGGGCCGGGAGCTAAGACATGTCAAGCATTTTGCATCCTCATCCGACTTGTGGTCGGGTCGCAACATGGATCCCTGATTGAGCCTGACTGTGCATTACGTAGATGACAAGTGACGACTGCACACCGCATTTTTTTTTTGTTTGGCATTATTTACATTATGACAGCATCTTGGCGCAATCTATTTGCAGAAAAAGATTTTGCAAGAGGTACCTTTTTTCTTTGTGACATTGTTGAATGTTTATACAAATGATTTTTGTACTGATATTTTTCATTGAAAGTAATGTGTACCAGTTGGTCAATAAAAAAAACGGTCAATATGCATTTCCTGCATTTATTTTGATTTTAGTCCACGGGGGGAATTTATCGTGCATTTATCGTTATCGAGGTAAAATTGCTCAATTTCTTGCAATATGGATTTGAGGTCATATCGCCCAGCCATACCTTGTCCCCATTCCAGCCAGGTGCTTGCAGCCTTAAAAAGATTTCGTGAGTCAAATCCTTGATCAGCAATGCCAAAACGGTGAAGCTTTTCCTCTCCTTTTCCTTTCCTTTCCTTTCACCGTTTCCTCTGGAAACGCCCCCTTAAAAAGCGTAATGCGATGATTTGTTAATCTATACTTCCTGAACGTAGCGGAAGCGCAGCAAATCAAAAGCATATAGCATCCAAATCATAACTTCACAAACAAATTAACATTGTGAGTTCGTTACACTGAGTGATGATGATTTTGTTTTTGTTTTTATATCAAACATTATCAATGAGATTAATTGCCTTTGCCTGGAACAACATTTAACGTTATGCTTTTCAGTTGTCTTTTTAATCGTACCTAATGGAAAAGGTGTGAGAAGAAACGGTGCTTATGAAATCGGTGCCTTCCACTATCAATAAAATCACTTGTTCAACTTGCTCAACTGGCCTTCATTACGCCGTGAAAAGGTGAAAAACAGATCTAGAAGTTGAACGATAAAAAGAACCAGACCGAGAAACGCAAATCGTCTCAGTTTCTCTCAAAGGTTTTGGTATGTCAGGAGTTGGCAACTTGATGGCGACTGGAGTCAGCGCTGGTTTTCTCGCTGTGTTTGGCTGGCTCGTATATGTATGGTCCATTGAACAAAACTCAAACTCTTCAAATGTCCCCTCACATACATTTAATATTTCGCTTTCTGAATAAATTTCTGACTGGCTAAATACACTTTCTAGATTGAGCTCTATCAAGCGTTTGGGGTTTGTTGCTAAGCAGAATCGTACTTCGGAAAAAACGTATAATTTTGTCAAATATACCAAATATTTTTGTTCATTCCATATTATATTTTTTATACTTTGGATTGCTTATATAATGAAATCGGGAAATATTAAAATGTAAAATTAGCAACGACATACAGACTTAATGCAATTAATAAGAAATATAGAAATAAATAAATATTGAACTCATTGAGAAGAGTCCTAATCTTGAAATAAATATTGAAAAATAAAAAATACTTATATATTAAATGAATTCAATTACCCGACCCCCCGGATGAGCGGCAGAAAATGGCTGGATGGATGGAATAATTTAAATTGTATCCAAATTCAAATGAACAAATATGTTAAGAAATATTCAAGACTGAAATAAAAAGTTTGAAATTAATATTTGTCAGGATCGCAGTCGGCGAGGAGGGGGAGGACCCAAAATGCGAGGAAGCAGGGAAAGGTGTGACTTAAAGGGAATTTATTAACGGTATAAAAACAATGACAAACAACGTGGCAGGGTGCAAAAATAACAAGGTAATCTGTGTACTATTTCCTGAACTCCAGAAATTGAAGAAATTAAATATCGGAACTCTAATCAGTTGTTGAGTCTTCATTTGACCCTTTTTTTCTTGAGTACAAAAAACGAACATGCATTGGCGTAAGTTTGGCTTTTAAAGGTGGATTTACTAACTACTTCTCATTTCCACGTTGACACAACAACAATACTAAAGCTGTTGCTTTATGTTATTCATATAGAATTTTTGTTTAAAATCCCCCTGGCTCTTCTTTTTGTCTGTTCTATATTATGTACGTATTAATAACTGTTTGTTAATGTTAATAAAGTTTTTTACAAAAAACGTATTCGTAAATATTTATCATGTCAGTGATGGTGGCGTGGTACACTCGCCTGAGTTGTGTGCAGGCAGCGTGGGTTCAGTTCCCACTCAGTGACGGTGTCTATGTCTGCCCTGTGACTGGCTGGCGACCAGTTCAGGGTGTAGTGCGCCTTTCGCCCGGAGTCAGCTGGAATTGGCTCCAGCACCCTCCCGCGACCCTGTTCAGAATAAGCGGTGAGGATAATGAAATGACGTGACAAATATTTGTCATCTCATCAATATTTGCACATCAGAGTACTGAGTTTCGAGATCCTCACTATAATAGTTCTCAAAATTATATTTCTTATCAATTTAGCTTAGTTTAGGGATATTTTATTGACAATCTAACATCAATATACACAGACAGAAAAATTGGTGGTGGGGGGCGCGAATCTTCTTTCTTCTTGGTAGGGGCGGGTGTGAAATAATTGAGAAGCACTGCTCGTGTATGCAGACATTATATCCATACAATCTTGCAGCCCGAGTGAACCACAGCATTGTTGTAAATTCGGTAGGAGTAACGTAAACGTCCCACTGCTGGAGCAGCGGCGGCTTCTCGGGACAAAGGCGGAAGTGACGTAGAAGATGACTCGCCAATGTGGCGTTAATTTAGTTATTTTGTTAGATTTTTTTATCAACCGAATTAAAATATTACATAGAATATATACTAAAATAGAACAGCCAGGGGTAAAAACAAACACAGAGGCAAAGAAATATATTTGAAAAATACGTGTTTAGATCATAACGTCATAAGCAAGCGCGCAGCTTCCGAAGGACCTCGACCACATCCACCGACCCGTCCACACCGGAACAAAAACACCCACCGCTAAATTCTTCTGATTTAGTGTGGAACTGACTGTAATTTTCACACAGAATGTCCAGTGCTACTCTAAAGGACTACGACATAATTCATTAAGTCTTTATGTCCCGAAAACCTCATCTTCGCGCGTTGATGCTTTTCGGCGTAGTTAGCTTAGCTTGTTAGCTTAGCTGCTTGTTAGCTAGCTAGCTGCTAACGAAAAGAGGCACATGACTCATCGCCAAGCAGAGATCAAGTGCGGATTTGTTGAGATTGACGTTTGAAAATGTGTGAAAGAACGACACCCAAGTACAAAGAGGAACTTTGTGGAATAAAAGAAGAGAACGAGCAACATCTTCAACTGCTGGGCGAAGTTAGCAAGCAGCCTCGTGTTGTGCTACACAAAGCAGGTTTGTACACGTCTTACTCTCATTTGCTTTGTAAAGAACGACTTTCTTTCATTAGAAATATGCATCACAACATTAAGTTTTTGGGGGAAATCGTTCAAGGTTATTGCCGTTTTATTTTGGAATATTGCCTTTTACTTGCCAGTTTGCTGAACATTTGTTTTTGCCAAATGAAATCAGTGCAGAAAATGGATGCCAAAGAATAACCAATCGTGGGGGGTAAACTCCGTGTTTTTTTCCTCGTTTAAAATTTGAACACATCATTTAACATTTCACATTTTCCAGTTTTTATATGTTGTTAAAGAAATTAACTTTGTCATGTCATCATGTTTCAAAAATATGCTTACAGGTTAATAAAAGGTCACAAAAACATGGACCTCTTAAACAGGAAAACGTGAGTTCAGTGGTAACAGAGTTGTGTCTATGCTGGCAGTTGAGCAAGAAGCCACAAAAAAACAGATAAACGTCTTGAGCCGTGTTTGACAGGAAACCGTTTAGCTCGCATTTAACAGAATTGTGACCCAAACATGTCTTGTAAGCTGAAACCGTTCGAACAACAGGAAGAGTGTGGACGGGTGTGATGAAGTCAAAGTGTTCATGTTTTTCCATTCTTTATGAGTTGGCATCTACAAATTTCTTTGCTGTGCTTCAAGAAAAGGCCGCACAGGAGCGGGAACGCTTTTCTCTTTGCCGGACTGCTCCTCGCAAGTGACAAAGATAATCTTGGCTGGGTGATTCATTTATGAAGGCTTGTCTCGTTTTTGACAATAACTTCTCTGACATATCTTGTTCAAGCAATTCCTTATGGAATGATTCGACCTGACTCTAAAAACTGTGCACACTGCGGCAATAAGATCAATGGAGGTTGATCAATGTTTGTGAATAAAACACAAATTATTACGTTTTAAAAAAAATCAAGTACGTATTGGTCTTATTTATTGAAGAACTTTGTTCTGTCTTGGTCGGTCGGATGAGAGTCAATGAACCTCCGGTGGATCTGCACTGTTTTGTCTTCATGTGCGTAGTTTCACCCCAGCCAAACATTTAAAATACATTTAATGCATCCATCCAGGGTTACTCGGATCTCATCAGTGAACAAGCGCATGCTGCAAGGAATGCATCTGCATCTTTGGCTTACTATGGGCTTAAAAAGGGAGAACGTCACAACCCCCTTCTCTACCAACAAGCCCAGGAACATTTAGTTCTATCTCTAAATGCAAAAAGACATACTTGTAAACATATTTCACTTGAAGGATTTCTATTCTATCAATGACATAATGTTGCGATGGCCCCCAGTGGTCTGCATCAATATGTTACGCAATAGCCTGTGTGTGCTAACTTCAGCTCGCTTCCAGAAACGTC
Source organism: Idiotropiscis lumnitzeri (assembly GCF_059441095.1). Classification (NCBI taxonomy): domain Eukaryota; kingdom Metazoa; phylum Chordata; class Actinopteri; order Syngnathiformes; family Syngnathidae; genus Idiotropiscis; species Idiotropiscis lumnitzeri. Next base: position 31,457,546 of record NC_142392.1, on the reverse strand, counting down.
TGTGACTATGTCCGGAATGAAATCGGGCATCAGCCGCAACGTGCTTCCTTTTTAAATGCTCGTTTATCACTGTTGTGCTGCTAAAAGGAGGTTTACATCGTAGGACGTAATTTTGTGAAATGCCCCCATGGTCCGGTCCAAATCGGGGTCGCACGCATTGCTCCGTATGCGGCAGGCACAAGCCAAGGTAGCACGGTAGAAAGAATATAAGACAAAGTCGACACACAAGGTTTGACTTGACCAAACCAAATGTGTTTGTCTTTTTGTGTCCTGCAGACGTCAGTGAAAACGATCTCCGTTCTGTGAAAGAGGAGCCAGACTTGACTCACATCAAAAAGGAGGAGGAGGAGGAGGAGATCAACAAGTCACCAGTGAACGTTGTCCCTATAAAGACTGAAGATGAAAACAAGGATGAGAGTGAGGACAACAGAGGGGCGGAGCCTACAAGCAGCAGTTCAAGTCATCACGTGACAACAGAAGGTGACTGCGACCACTGGGCGCCATCACAAGCACATAATGAGGACACATTATCACACGCTCATGACGATGATGATGATGATGATGGGCAAGCCAAACGTGAAAGGGCATGTCACACTGACAGATGGATATGTTCTCACTGTGGGAAATCATTAACTTCAAAATTCTCTTTAAAACTGCACATAAGAACACATAGTGGAGAAAAACCTTTTTCCTGCTCAGTTTGTGGCATGAGTTGCTCTCAAAAGTCGCATTTAACAAGCCACATAAGAACACACACTGGAGAAAAACCTTTAACTTGCTCATTTTGTGGCAAGTGTTTCTCTCAAAAGCCAAGTTTAACAAGACACACAAGAACAAACAGTGGTGAAAAACTTTTTTCCTGCTCAGTTTGTGGCAAAAGCTTTTCTGTAAAGTCAAGTTTAACAAGGCACACAAGAACACACACTGGAGAAAACCCTTTTTCCTGCTCAGTTTGTGGCATGAGTCTCTCTCATAAGGCGCGTTTAACAGAACACACACTGGAGAAAAACCCTTTTCCTGCTCAGTTTGCGGAAAAAGTTTCTCTCGAAAGTCTACTTTAGTAAGGCACTCCAGAACACACAGTGGTGAAAAACCTTTTGCTTGCTCGGTTTGTGGCAAAAGCTTCTTTTTTAAGTCAAATTTAACAAGTCACGCAAGAACACACAGTGGTGAAAAACCTTTTTCCTGCTCAGTTTGTGGCAGAAGCTTCTTTGAAAAGTCAACTTTAACAAAACATAGAAGAACACACAGTGGTGAAAAACCTTTTTCCTGCTCAGTTTGTGGCAAAAGCTTCTTTTTTAAGTCAAATTTAACAAGTCACGCAAGAACACACACTGGAGAAAACCCTTTTTCCTGCTCAGTTTGTGGCAAGAGTTTCTCTCTAAAGGCAAATTTAACAAGCCACACAATAACACACAGTGGTGAAAACCCTTTTTCCTGCTCAATTTGCGGAAAAAGTTTCTCTCGAAAGTCACAATTAACAGCGCACTCAAGAGCACACACTGGTGAAAACCCTTTTTCCTGCTCAGTTTGTGCCAAGAGTTTCTCTCAAAAGTCGCATTTACGAAGCCACACAAGAACGCACAGTGGAGACAAGCCATTCAGTTGCAGCATTTGTGCTAAAAAATTCTCCACTAAACATGGTGCTGAGAGACACAATTGTGCTGGTGAGAATAGCAGCGATCCTTGAAGCTTAAAAAAAATAAAACAAAAAACTCAAGGAACTGACTGTTTGTGGTAAGATGTAAATGTGATTTTGAATAAAATATAAATTAAATTTTGCAAAGCTCTTTTAATGACACTAAGCCAATGTGATCAGTGCCAGAAGAACCATTGTGTCTGAGTGATGATGAGTTTTTTTGTGTTTACATCAAACATTATAAATAAAATTGCTTTTGCCTGGAACAACATTTGTGAACATTATGCTTTTCAGTTGTCTTTTTGTCAGGTTTAAATGCCCTGACGCCTTTTGGGAGAGCTTACTGAAATAACTTACTAAAGGTAACGGCCGAAATAAAAAGATGGCTGAGAGGCCAGGAGGAACCAGACATGGCGTTCATTTTCACCGGCCGGTGGGGGAAAGAGTGGGACAAAGCAGAAGCGAGCAGGCAGCTCCGCCTGACTCCTTCCTCTCTCTTCCTCCCTGCTCTGCTCTGATTTTATTAGCTTGACTCAAGAATCACCAGGAGACAAGAAATTAAAATACAATTAGAGTCTGTTTAGTCTAAACTAATCACCAGAAGACTCCAACAGGCAGGAAATCACAACTCACGGTGTAAAGGTTACTTTAACTAAACACATTGTTCGAATAATATTTAGAGGTTATACATTTGCCATGACACAGCTTTATTTCAATTTATGGTGCGCATGACATGTTGCAAATTAGTGGAGTGGACTATGTTTACAGTTTGAGTGGAGATACAGGAGGAAACCTTTACTGCAGGGAGGTGTCTGCAATTGGCAGGGCGGCGGCACTTCTTCAGAAGTGAGGATGAAGTAAACAACTGTGACGACCGGCTCTGCTAGGGAAGGAGGGAAGTAACATAAACCGAGCTGTTAAATGGTGTGGAGAGAGTTTACAATTTATTTTTAGTAAAGAAAAGAGGTAGGGTTTAAACAAATGATCTCAACCAACAGGTATTCACCCAAGTTGACAAATGTGTATGAATAACAAAAGCAAGTGTCTCCATACTTCACAAAAGTCCAAACAAGAGACACAACAAGCGCAAGCGAGGCAAACTGAACTCTAAAGTCCCAGCCGCCCTGAGCAGCAGAACCGAGGTCCTTTTATTGGTCCCAGCTGCCCAGGTGGAGCTCGTTGGTTGGGACGTCCATGAGTAACGAGCAGGAAAGCAGTCCACCAACGGGGAACGAGCGGGAAAGCAGTCCAGCGCTGAGGCACAAGTCCATTGACTTTACAAACAAAAGGGTGGAAGAGTTACTGCAATACAACAAGGGCGTGGCCTTGTAGGTGGGCCCGAGCCCAGGGCCGTAACACAACATCGTGATGAGCCCTGATAGAAGAAGTTGGCACCAAAGTCTGACGCAAACAGCATCGTGCTGGGTCCTGATAGAAGATGTTGACGTCAAAGTCAGCTGTGACCCACGACGGCACGCTCATGATAAACCGGACTAAACCAGCTTTTGAGAAGACGAACTGTACCACCCTTGAGTGTAATCTGATTCCTCGATGTTATAAAAGGGAATGTGTGAAAAACATAGAGGAACAGAAGGGAGATGAAGTTGCCAAATAAACTTTATTAACCTCTCTGTATCCACTTGAGCTGAGTGCCTCTCTTCTTTCAGCTGTGAACCCTATATGTCAAATTGGCGAACCTGACACACATCTTCAGGATACTATGTGTGTGTGTGTTAAAATAACAAGTAAGTGTCTATGTGTGTGTATTAAACATTAATGAGTGTATAAAAACATGATAAGAATACACAAACTGATTACCTATCCTCAGCGCATCTTACATTTCTCCCATTTGTGGTGTTTATAATCATGGCCTTACGGCTTTAAGACAGATCATCATAATGAAATCATACAACAGTGTGATTATCAGTGGAGGGGTGAAAACCCTCAGTAGGGACAAAATTCCCCTCCTCCCTTCCGGCGTGGAACGAGATCCTCATAATTTGATGACCATCAGGGAATAAAACATATATATATATATATATATATATATATATATATATATATTAAAAAAACATTTCAATATGCCTAGTGAAAAAAAAAAAAAACTGTCTCCACGCAGAGCTTGTCCCTGGGGTGACTTGGTGGAGGCCCTTGCCTCGTGGTAGGATGGGACAGCCGTCCTTACTTCCCGGATCTTCGTGTGTGGTGTATGTGTGCACATGTTTGGGCAGGGGCAAAAAGGGTCCATGTGTTTTTTAGGTTTCAGTGTCCAGTTCGAGTTCGTCATTGTCCAGTTCGAGTTCGTCATTCTCAACATCAATCAGGTTGGAATGGTACATTTGGGCAACAAACATACGATTAACCATAGTCTTTGTCATAGGAACAATGCAACATGAACAAACTACACATAACAAAATGAAAACTATGATTATCCCGATAAATTGTGTCTTTCAAATTTTTCATAGTGGTCATAACATCAATAATTGTTTCATTTTACTAAAATTTTAAATGCAGTAATGTTCTCCAATCAAGGCTGAAATTTCTTTATGTACGTCATTAATGTCCAAACAATATCTAATCTTTTTGTTCTGTGGCTTCAACATTCGTATGTGTGGCTGGTGGTGTGGTTCTGATGTGCGTGTGGTCCGAGATTGTGACTCAGGTGAGCTCCTGTTCGAGGGATTCGCGTTGCTAGGCCTTTAGCTGGAAACCGGTGAAGCTTGTACTGCAACTGGTGGATCCAGCTGCCACGGCCCGCGACCTTTGCGACGCCGGGGTCACTGCCATCATCTGGCGAGGGCCATCTCAGCATTCACTTGTCCCAACGAAGTCGTTTCTACACCTTGAAGAAGATTTGGTCTCCCACACGGACGTGATTTCTCTGTGGATCAGAACACACTGACCAGTAATTGCGTCTTTGCATCTTTGTCAGTCAAACATGTCTTTCATGTGGACTGAGACCGATGTGCCAGTCGCTGGTGGTTCTGATGAACCTGAGAGTCCATGTGTGAAGCCATATAGGATTTCAAAAGTGGATAGTGTCCTTCCTTTGGCTGGCACTATCCTCATTGCTGTGATTGAAAAATAGTCTGGCCATTGTCTTTTTTTTTCTTCTTGATAAGTCTGGCCTTAATAGTTCCATTAGTGTCCCATTTCGTTACAACATCATTCACAAAATGCATCATTTTCACTTCAAATCACTTCTTGAAAGTCCAAATGTCAGGATAATTTGATTACACAACACTTTTTCCAACTGTTTTAGCATCATCATATCTTGTTGGAAACAACTTAACCCATTTTGAAAACATTAATTACAACCAAACAACATTGCATCTCAAACAAATAACACTTTGTCTAAAAAAAGTTTTTTTTGTTGAAAAGTATGTGGGAACAATTTCATGTCATACTTCCCCTCTGTTGACACACGACTATCTGCTCGTGTGTCAACCATCTTATTCCTCTAATCAATGAATTAGGCAGCCAGGATTTGCCATCTGCCAATTTGCTGATCCTGTCCTCAGCAATGTTTGCACCTTTGTTCTCCCAATGTGTGCATTCAATTAGTGGTGTATTTTTCCTGGCGTGATATCAAATTGTCAAGTTGACTTGCTGTGAGTGTGTGTGTGTGTGTTCATTTTCCTTTATAGTAATGCAGTGCCGACTTTGAGGTCATGCTTTGGGCTGCAGCCTTCGCTGCATTGTCAGCGAGGCAGTTTCCAATTGTAATTGGGTCATTTTATTAAGTAAGTTTTGCTTTTCAAATAACCATTTAGGCATGTTTTATGCACAACATTTCTTTTCCTGTTGTGGTTTTAAAAGCCCTTGTCTGCCCAATGTCGACAGAACACATGAACATTTATCTTGACTGTCAGTTCACATTGTAACCATACAACCCATACAAGATGGGAAACCCTAAATTTTAATTAGCTCACACCTGCTACGCTCTTCCTGCTTATCCTAACAATTTCTCTCTTACAAATGATCTGTTTTGTGACCTTGCTTCTCAAACGCTTCTACTCCTCACCAGTCCGGAATGTGCACCTCATTTCTTTCTTAACAGTCTGGAATGTGCACCTGGTTTTTGTGTCTTACACGCCTGAATCAGTGCAAAACATCATGCTGCTTGTCTTGAACATACAGAATTTAGCATCCCTTGAAACAAAATTTCCATTTGCAATCCCCAAAACAAAAAATGTTCCTCCAGTCGGGAGAAAAATGTCCTAAAAAAAAAAAAAAGGTGTCCATAAGGTCAAGTCGCGGTTTGGTGATAATTTGGGGCGGCTTCCACAGTCGTGTGGCGCCTTCTACTGGTGCGGGAAAAGTGACGCTGGGCTGAAACGCACCGCACCTTATCAGTGTAATGTGTCCCTGTGACAATGAGGTCGCCGTGCAATGTGAATGTGGTGGACAAGTATGTCATTTTTTAATTCCTGAAGCAGCAGTGAAGACTGCTTGAACACACTCTGACGTGGCTCTCACCACGGGATCAAATTATTGTGACTAATATGCAAATGGATTCACTTTCCTGTGTTTCTGCAGCAACACATGTCCATGAAGCCATTTTTTTGCAGTCACTGTTTGCTCAATGCTCATAGTAATTTGGTAGTGCGTTAAGATGCTTTGTCCATACAATCTCCTTTTTGGTCTCATATTCACTTGAAAATTATGTTTACTACTAAAGGATAATGTAAATGGCAGTCAATTTAAAACTGAACAAAGGTTATACTGCTCGGAGCCACTTTTGTGATCCTGGCATGGAAGTCCATTGTTTCAGAGGGGTCTCGTTCACACCTCCTGTGGTGCAGCTGTGATCTAATCTTCCTGCATTCCTCTGAGTGTCTGGTCATTAGCATGGTCTAAACTTCAGTTACACTTAAAGGATTTCATACTTTTGACTATTAAAGGAATATAAGAGTTTGAGCTTAACATAGTTCATTAGATGTTGGTGCATCCAATGTATGAAAATGTGATATTGTAAAATGCTGAGAGTGTGACTGGTGGCGCGAAACTGGTTGCGGGGGTTGTGCAAGAATGGAATGTTTTAGAAACAAGGTGCTGAGCGAGACGAGATGACTCCGGGAAGGAGCGGCCATCGGGGAATCGCACGCAGGAGGAGCCACGGGATTCGGCGGGAGGAGAAAGACCAATGAGAGCGAGCTAAAGTTAACTGCAATACACATAGCCAATAGAATCATGCCAGGATGCCTTTGTCTGTGCCATTTTGCATGTTGTATAGTATGAATCAGGACTGGGCAACTCGGGGGTAGAACACATTCGCTGGTGGTATGAGAGGTGTAGAGCTGTATTGAGAGGGACCCAAACTCAAGTTGTAGATTTGTGTGTTAGGAATAAATCCACTCGTGTGTGAAAATGCCGGCTTCCTGATACCTTTCTATTGCAGAACGAGCGCGCATATTGTTGGATGTGTGAGAGTTGGGTAAGGTCGCAAATTGGAGTCAGATTACTTATTTGAGTTTACATTGGGTTAAAGTTAAATTCTAACATTGATATAAAGATAAATTCCAACAATTTATGGTGACGCCGACGGGATGCATGAGAGGTAATAGAAGTCTGGGACTTCAAAGAGAGTCTGGGACTCTAAGAAAAGAAAAGAAGCCTGGGGCTTCAAGAGCCTGGGGCTCAAAGGAAGCCTGGGGCTTCAGGAAAAACCACAAGAGTCTGGGACTCGGGCCTGGGGCCCACGTCCACACCAGGTGGCGACCTGATAAAGATTAAAGGATAAAGGAGCCACACTTCTGACCGGCCTTCCTCTTGGGCCCACAGTGACATAAGGTAAGCAGATCCTTTTCAAATTCTGCATATTGGCAACGCTAAATTATAAGAGGAAGGCGGAGTGGAACGGCGTTAAAATGTATAAATAAATAAGTGTAAAAGTGTGGACGATAGTAGTGTAAAATCTGGGATTTACCTACTAGAATAGTTTGGAACTATTCGTGGTTAAAATACGGTATAAAATCTGGGATTTACGTATCGGGACACGGTTTAAAATCTGGGATTTACGTGTCTGTGTGGAAGCTGTGTGAATGTGAAGGCTAAAATTGTTCTGCGTAAGAAGTGGTTGGGACACACACGAGTGGATTTCAGGATGTTGAAGGAGAGGAAGTGTTATAGTGGTCTCGGGTCCTGGGTGTGGCAAGGAGATTAAGGATAAATTCATAAAAATGAAACATAAAAAAGAGAAGAAAAACATGAAGTAGGGATGAAATAAGAAAAGAGAAAGAAAGAAAGCTAGAGAAAAGAGAAGAAATTGTGTCAGTGTAGCGATTGGAAGTTCAATAAGAAAAGAAAAGGAATGTGAAAAAGATGCAGAATGTGTAGAAAAGAGAAAGGAACAATTAATGTTCCATTGAAAGGAGGATGATTAAACAGGCAGTATTGAAGAAGGTGTGACTTGAACAAATGAAAAGGATAAGAATTAGGGTCTGCTGTAAGGAGGAATTGAAGAAATAAATATTTTATGTTTCATACTTTAGTTGATGGTCTTTCTATTAAGGTAACTGTAATTAGTAACTGGAATGAAATGCACAGATGGAAATGACACAAAGAAAAAAAGATTGGTGTTAAGAAATCATAATTGAATGAAGCTTTTGAGAGCATGAGAAAACTTTGCAAGAGCATAGGTGGTTCCTGACTTTGTAGTTTGTGATTTGATACCTTGATTGTTTGAGTGGCTTTGGTAAGGCTACAGTGAATTTGGAAAATTAAAGGAAAAAAAATAAGAGTGAGAAAGATTTTACAGAAGGCAATGAGTATAGGTGTAATCGTAAAATCATGAGTGTGCTCTAACAAAGAGTTAACAGCTCTTTGAAGTTAGATGCTCGTTCCCAAGTAGGGGGAGGAAGTCAGAGAAAGAGGATGAAGTGATTGAAAAAGCGGAAGAAAAGACGGAATGTCTGAGAGGCATTCATCCACAGTTGCCAGACTCGCAACAGTATGTGTTTGAGCCGCCGCCCGATCCGACGGCGCCATTAATGGGGGGGGAGCAGAATGGTTTGAGATGCAGAAGATAACGATTCACAGATGACACCAGCGACCATACAATTGATCGAACAGGCTGTGAATAATGAGAGAGAGGGTGCAAGGAGAACAGCAGGGGAGTGTGGAGACGCCCGTGCTGGCCCCGGGGGGGGGAAGCACCAGCAGGAACATGTAAACATTTCAGACACAAGAGGAAAAACAGGCATCAATGGCAGTCGTTAACTGATTGAAAAGGAAGATATGCCTTTTGGTGCTCTCGAAAGAAGGTCACAGTCTTTTTGTTTCAGAGGTGTGTCTCGGCACCCCCCCTCGATGTTGCTGACGATCTAATCTTCAGGCATCTGCCTCTACTTGAGGTGTTCTAATGTGGTCGAGCATGGGTCGCACTGTGGAGCAGTTTTTTTTACAGTGCTAGTGTAGTATGGTACGGGATAAAATATATGTATTCAACCTAACAATAAATACAAATTAGCAGGGAATTAGAACACAAGTTAAACACTGAAACATGCAGGGGATGCCTGAGGAACAGCAGGGCGGCGACAATCTTATTAAAATTTAAATTTTAAGCAAAGGGATTATGGTTTTGGGATAAGTTTTAAGTGAAGTATTCTATGAACATGTTGAAAGAAAATCTTTGGAAAGGGGAATATCTAGCCATTGGAGATTGGTTTACCAAATTTAAAGTTGGACTAAATAGTTTTGTAGATGATTTATTAACTGATGTGTATTAAATGTGACAAAGGTGGAAGACAGATGTTTTTGTTTGACTGTACGACGCGAACGCTGACATGACAATTTTAGAGGATATGACATCATTCCATAAATACCAGACTGCTAACATTCGCATCTATGAGCTGTTTGATGTCACAGGTGCAGTTTCGTCAGCTGCGTCCAGGAGAGGAGAAACAACTTCACGGGGAGTGAATGGGAAAATCCAGAGACCCACAGTTGTAAATTTTGGCATACGCTGGCTAAATTAAGGCAAAATTATGGATCTGCCAGCACAAATCTCAGTGAAATCAAGGCGGACGCGCCAAGGGAGGGGTCTCTGTGTGGAATTGGAAAGTATCGTTTGGTGAATGACAGTGTGAAAGAAAAGTGTTTGTATGCATATGTGGTTTGAGTGGATGTTGTAGGGACGGGCCTCAGGACAGAAAATTGTTTGAGGTCACCGGCAAGCCCTTACAGTACTTAGGATGCGATGGGTGGACAGGCCTGATCAACCTGAATCCCTATTGCACTCCCGAGTATTGATTTTGAAATTGTTTTTGGAGATAGATTGGAGTAATTAAATTCAAGCATCAAGTGAATGATTGATTGACGTTATTACACAAAATTTATGCAAAACTGAAAGTTTTGGAAGGAAGATAATTTACCCCTTCTCATTCTCACTGGCAAGTGCCACTCGTCCAGTTCTGTCCACAGGTTTGAGGTGACATGTGACCAGTGTGACCAGAAGGCCAGAGACTGCTTCAAATAGCGCCTCACCACTACCATCCCAGAGGTTCTCCTCAACAAGGAGGGAGATATAAGACATATTCACATTGGATGCGCGACTAGATAACACACACCCAGTCCAGGATAGGGCAAAATTTTCTTGGATTGTTCAGACTTTTCCATATAATACAGCACCACAGCAGTGATACTTGAAGTTAATGTCGAATTAGTGGCACTGTTTTTATGGAAAATTACTCACTTAACGCAAGGGTAAGTTGTTGTAGAGGAGATATTTCAGACAAAAATGACCCTGAAGTGGTCACAAGCACGTGTCTCATGTTGGATGTATGAAATTTTATTCTGATATTTTCCATTGTAACGTATTTCATTGTATTTAGGACTAAGACATTGTAAAACACTGTTTGGAAGAACTTATAGAATACCTCAAATTTAAGAACAAATGGGAAATAGATGTTGAGGCAACTTTAGTTGACCATATGTGAAAAATGTTAGGAAAACAAAAGACAGGCGCAGATTTAGAGTGACAAAGCTCTTTCCGTCTCCCAGCAGGGGCAGTAATCTAGTAAAGCCAGGATACTGGGTGCTTGTAAGAAGTTTGAAGATAAGACATTTGTAATTACCCAAGGGGGAAGGAGGGGTTAGTAACAGCTCTCACAGCTGTAAAGATAGCAGAAAGGTCAACATTGGTTTATTCGACATGTTGTAAAGAGGTCACACGTTGTAAAGAGGTCACGTTGGTTGAAATCTCCTACAAAGGAGACACCAGACTAAGAGGTTTATACAGAGTTACAGGCGGGACAAAATTTATTTCAGAGGAACTATCCTCACTTGAGGCCGAGGCCAGATCTGCTGACCAGCATGATGGTCACCAGCTAAATGGGGACACCTCAGGTGAGATTGGCTGTGCCGTGCATCAGATATTTCTGGCCCGTTGGGGTCGATGTTGCTGTGTCTTTCAGGTGGGGAAAAGGGAGACAGGCCTGGTCTATGTGGCCAGGGCGAGACATGAATGGAGTGAGACTTCCGGCAGTGACCCATCCAATAATGTCGACATTACACAGCTGTTCCAGTTGGCCGTCCACAAGGGCGTGCACCTTCCAGTGGCAGACATCAGGCGAAATAGTCCATGAATGAAATAATGCTAATCGGCCTAAGTAGAACACATTTTGTACCTAATTTTGCACGACATCAGAAAAGGAATATATGGGATTGGATTAAGGAGCGTGACTAAAATTGTTGTACTTGCAGGTTTAGAAGGCCAAGAGAGATAAGAAAAAAGGAGGCAGCTGCTCCTTCCACTTCTGCTGCTTCTGGGCAAGGTTCGGGTGACGCAGCGCCACAGCAGACTGGCTGCTGTCCATAGCAGGCCAGTCAACGAGGTTGGGATTGCAGTAACAGAGGTACGGGTGGTTACTGACGGGGGTTGTGAGTGGGGTGTGCACTTGCTGCGGGGTGTGGGGTCACTGGGTGATGAGCTGTCCATGCCGAGCCACTTTCTGGAATGTGCCATCCTCCGGTGCCATATCTGTCACAAAGAGCTCCACCAGCGCAGGGGGCGCCACCGTTACCCACTCCCAACGCACTTGACACAAACCCGCTCGTACCCCATTCCATGACAGGGGGCAGCGGAGCTTCAGCATTCGAGGACTAGCAGGTCCTAGCAGTCCGGGGACGGTGGATGGACAAGTTTTCGATGGTGCTGGATATTGGGGCGAGCTATGAGCTCCTTCCGCAACCCCCACTGAGCCATGTGGACTCTCAAGAGTGCCTGAGTCACTGCCATTGACTGAACGAACACTGGAATTCGAGTGGCATTCCCGGATGGGACTGAACTTGACTCTGCACATCCGTCGGAGGGAGCATATGTCGTGCTCTCTTCCTTCCCAGTGGCTAAACTGAACTGAATCATTTGAGGGCAGCTCTGAAACCTGGTTCCCATCCTCCCGCGGTGGGTATGCCCTGTTCTTGCTCTGGTCTGAGTGGTTTAGCAACCGCCACCCTTTCAATTCACCAATTGACATATCACATTGTACATGTGATCACAAACATGATTTGGTTTATCAAAAATGCACTCATCCAAATTTAGTCATGAGTGCATCTTGCGTTATAATTATATATTTGTTATGTCTACTGGCGTTGCCTCGCACGCGTGCCTTGTCCCTGAGCAGCGGAAATGGTATGAATTGTTTACTTTCGCCGAGCCACAAATCGCATTGAATATTGATGAGCGTCATCATACTAGAGGTCTGGACCCCATAGTTGTTGCACAATCGGGAGATCATATATCAGCACCGACTACAAATTCTTTGGTTTTGGGAACATTACTAAATTTCAAAATTTCCAGGGAGGGGTCGCTCGGAAATGGTAGTTCTGTGTGTGTCTCTGCTAGAGGTGTTGTGGACCCAGGGCCCGACTGAGTTGGGGCTCGGCTCCACAGCTCCGCGATGTTTTTACTGTCTCTACCCCCTCCCCCAGTTGACAGAATCAGTGTGGGCACAGCCTGTAGGTGGATTGAGCCAATCATGAGACAATAGGAGGTGAAGACTGCAGCGGTCTTGGAGCTGTCTATGTCTTGTAGAGCACCTTTTCTTCCCATAAAAAAAAAAATAAATAAATAAAAATAAAAAATAGAGGTTTAATTCGGTATCTGCGTTATTATAGTTTTGGGATTTTTTATTTTAAGCATAAATGGTTACTATTTCATTTGTGTTGCTTTAAAATTTGTCAATTAACAGTCAAAATTGGAGCGTTAGCTCGAGGCTTAATTTGTTATCTCGGAACACAGTTAGATGTTTGAACTCAGTGAACTCAGCATCACTGGAGTCGGACATCGCTCCGTGCATCAACCTCCGGGTGCTTTCCCGGAGGTGGACTCGATCTCGCTGATAAGGACAGTTTAGAGTTCTGGCTAGAACCTGACACGCCATCCAATTGGGAACTACGGGACAGAAGTGGTACCATAACTCACAGTTGCGCCCGGCCCCTGTATTTGTGCTCGCCATGGTTGAGCTTAGAGGTTGACCGCCCGGACGGGCAGGTCAAGAGAGGGAATGTGTAGATGGCATGAATTGGATCAAAGTCAGACACTTTCGAGTCTGAACAAAGACGATGACGATGCAAATGTTTAACTTATTGACTATTTTACCTGCTGGCGTGTGCTTTGTGTGGACGATGTTTGCGTTTGAACATAGGATGCGGGATGACAGAAGTGATGGAGCGAAAGGAGCATGTAATGGAATGGTATGGTATGGAGCAGAGCGAGATGATGGTAAGACGCTGACACAAACACAACAACTACTGCTAAATCTGAAATGTAAACAACCGACACAGGTGAACACTTGGGTGACAATTTTAATTGGACACACCCATGGAATGATGTGGGAATAAAAAAGAAAGAGCCTATTTTTGACACCCAAGTTGCAAAACAAAAGTTCACCTGCCTAAAAGTTAAATGGGACTGGTCCTGGGATTGGAAATCTCCAGGAGTCATGGTGTAATGAAAATGTGGCTTTGCCAGTAGGAATCCCTCTCGCTCGTGATGATGTTTGGCTGTGGTGTGGAGAGAAAGTGCTGTACGATAGGCTTCCCACCAATGCCTCAGGTAAGTGCGCCCTGGTAACGCTGATCATGCCAGTTAGTGTGACAGCCTTAGATCTGGCCAAAATGGAGTGGGAAGGTGTTGGACAATGGGGAAGAATCCCCTTCCTTAACAGGAAGAGAAGGGACATGCAAGAATGGTTGAATGCAGGAGATCCCACGTATATAGATGCAATTGGAGTTCCAAGAGGGATCCCTGACGAGTATAAATTGGTGGATCAAATTGCGGCAGGATGGGAGAGTATTTTCCTGTTTGTTACGGTAAACAAAAATGTGGACCGGATTAATTATGTTGATGATAATGTCCAACGATTGGCGAACTTCACCACCTCGGCACTCCAGGCAGTGCATGAGCAATTGGCTGCCACGTCTCTTATGGCATTCCAGAACAGAATAAGCTTAGATATGGTGTTAGCCTAAAGAGGAGGAGTGTGTGGTATTTTTGGGGATCAGTGTTGTACTCTGATTCCCAACAAAACATCTCCTGACGGTCGCCTTACCAAGGCATTGGAGGGTCTGCGCACGTTAAGTGACAAAATGAAGGAGCACTCAGGTGTGGACACCAGTTGGTACTCTGACTGGTTAAACATCTTTGGCAAATATAAAAGCTTGATTGCATCAGTACTGATTTCTATCGCTGTGTTTGCCGCTATTATGGTGTTATGTGGATGTTGCTGTATTCCATGTATCAGATCATTAACTGTTAAGACAATAGAACGCACGTTGGGGCCACTCCCTCCGGGTGGTCAGTACATGATGATCCCTCAAAAGGACCCCCAGGAGGCGGAGGTAGCCGTGGCACTCCGGGAGTCCAGGATGTGAGTATGGAAAGATGGCCTCGGGGACCTGAGGCCATAAGGAGGGAAGGAAATTTTCTACTGATTCTTATTCTTTTACTAATTGTTTGATGTGTTTTAGTTTTATGGCAAGTGATGTCGAGCTCGTGTGCAGCAATGAAATAAGGTGTTCAAGTGATGACCTCAGATGTCTGAGGTCATGAGAGGGATTAAAGGATAATGTAAATGGCAGTCAATTTAAAACTGAACAAAGGTTATACTGCTCGGAGCCACTTTTGTGATCCTGGCATGGAAGTCCATTGTTTCAGAGGGGTCTCGTTCACACCTCCTGTGGTGCAGCTGTGATCTAATCTTCCTGCATTCCTCTGAGTGTCTGGTCATTAGCATGGTCTAAACTTCAGTTACACTTAAAGGATTTCATACTTTTGACTATTAAAGGAATATAAGAGTTTGAGCTTAACATAGTTCATTAGATGTTGGTGCATCCAATGTATGAAAATGTGATATTGTAAAATGCTGAGAGTGTGACTGGTGGCGCGAAACTGGTTGCGGGGGTTGTGCAAGAATGGAATGTTTTAGAAACAAGGTGCTGAGCGAGACGAGATGACTCCGGGAAGGAGCGGCCATCGGGGAATCGCACGCAGGAGGAGCCACGGGATTCGGCGGGAGGAGAAAGACCAATGAGAGCGAGCTAAAGTTAACTGCAATACACATAGCCAATAGAATCATGCCAGGATGCCTTTGTCTGTGCCATTTTGCATGTTGTATAGTATGAATCAGTACTGGGCAACTCGGGGGTAGAACACATTCGCTGGTGGTATGAGAGGTGTAGAGCTGTATTGAGAGGGACCCAAACTCAAGTTGTAGATTTGTGTGTTAGGAATAAATCCACTCGTGTGTGAAAATGCCGGCTTCCTGATACCTTTCTATTGCAGAACGAGCGCGCATATTGTTGGATGTGTGGGAGTTGGGTAAGGTCGCAAATTGGAGTCAGATTACTTATTTGAGTTTACATTGGGTTAAAGTTAAATTCTAACATTGATATAAAGATAAATTCCAACACTACACACTAAACATGATCTACAAAAATTTTAAAAAGGTTTGTTGTCCTAGCTGTAGTATGGATATCAATCCCCCCCGTTGAGACATGGGAATTTCCATGACTCAATTTAGCAGTTAAATATCAAGTTGGTAGTGCTAACACATCGTAATCAATGAGTTCATGCTTGACAAGTTCAAAAGCTTTGTCAGCCTTAAGTGTTCAAACAATTTTTCTCTTCCGCAAATGTCATTGCCTGGTCATAAATGATGTCCAGCAATGCTTGTGTGATTTCTGAGTAATTTGCAATTCATGCTACAAAAAGAATTACACACTTCTATAAAAACATTTACTCGTCTGTTATTGGCTTTAAGGCTCTGGCAATGTTTTGCTTATCACTGACAATGCGCCCTTTTAAAGTTTTGACATTTGTGTAAATTCGCCCTTGCTTTTTGATTCTGTATTAAAGTCCAATTGTGTCAGTGTATCGCGGACTAATAAGTAAAACGCATGTTGATGTAGAACTCCTTCTACACACACTTTTTATGTTTGTTTTTTACGTCACGTGATCCTCCGTTGCTACCACAACTCGTCCTGAAAAAGTAATGTTTGTAACAAGACTTACTGCTTTCTCCCTTTTTGTCATGATCCGCGTCGGACATGACCGGGGTTTTGTTATTGTTTTCATGTTCATGCGGTTTTGTTATTGTTTTCTTCACCTCCCGGCCATGTGCACTTGTTATTGTGTTGATCTGCTGAGTAGGGGCGTTTCACCTCAGCACCTCGCCCTCACCAGCCACGCACCTGTTCCCCGTCAGCTCACACACCTGATGCCCATCCGCACTCCTAATGACTGGACTATATAAACACCTCATCCCAACAACTCAGTGTCGGAACATTGCCCCTGCTACGCCTGCCCTATGCAATTGCTGCCGCACTTTCCGGACTTCCACGACCACGGTTGTTCCTGTCAAGTTCATGCTCTTGTTCACGTCCTCGTTCCCGTCACGCCCCTCAGCGTTTTGCCCCCGGCTTATGTTCCTCGTCTTCCTTTTCTGTTAGTCACGTTTTGGTTGCGTCCTTGTTATTTTTCATCCTGCCACGTTTGTTTGTCCACGCCCCGTTGTTTGTCCTCGTTAGATTTATTTAATAAACTCCCTTAGTTTACCCTTCTCCTGCTTCCTCGCTCTTTGGGTCCACCCACCTCTTCGCCGAACGGCGAAACCTGACACTTTTTTTTCTTCCTTCTGCTCAACACGTTCATGCTTTTTGTGCATAATTTTCTTTTCCATTTTACAAGTTGGACAACTAAAATGACCGTATTTTCGCAGTCATAAGGCGCACTTTAAAGTCGCAATTTTTTTCCGAAACAAACAAAGCGCCTTGTCAGGCGATACGCTCATTAAATGGACAAAGTATCACTCACGACCATCAGCTCTTGTCATCAACGGGCTGTTGCGAGTGCATGTTAGCACATCCTGCTGGGCAAAGAGTGAGTTGTCCATGCTTACAATTGACCGTGACAAATACACTATATTCTTGATTTTTTTTTAAACCACAATGGCCGAAGGAGGGAAAAGTGTGGGTTTAATTTCAGATCCACTTGCAAGGACATTTTCAAGTCGGACCTTTCAAGAGAAGCTATATCGTCCAACACTCACTCAGTGGTGCGGGAGTGTGTTTCTGGATATTATTTGTCCAGCCGTGGTGTCATAAATGATGATATTTTGATGTGGATTCATTCAAGTAGGACGAAGTAGGAATTCCCTGAAGGCTCAGGTGTGAAATGCACTGAAGTAACTTAAAAAGTAAAAGTAAAAAAATTATGATTGTTTAAGAATGTGCAAGAAAGAACTCAATCTGATCGAAATTTTGTGCTTTGACAAATGTTGAAAATAATGATATTTTCCAGGAGGTATTTGTTTCTTTGTTGTTTATTCTTTCAATTCTATACTTATTTCAATATTTGAGTATTATTTTTCTTTCAATATGTAGTATATTTTGTCTTTGAAGTGTGGGTTCTTGCTGCCTTCCGGAGAGGCAGCCGAGCAAGGCTGGATTGGTGATGGAAAAGAACTGGTTCGAAAAAGATTTTATTCTCGTCACATGCTGATGTCAAAAGAAGTCTCCCCAAAAACGTGTGCGTGTGTGCGCTCCGTGCACGTGCGAGCCCCCTCTCAGACATTCCCTTCTTATAGGGAATGCCTAAATTGGACATGAATATCTAATTTTCCCTTGTTGCATATGCATTCCCATCACGCTAGTCTTCGGGATTTCCCTCCAAAAGTCCCCCAGAGGGAGAGCAGATGCGTCTCCCCGTTGATACGACCAGTCTACTCGTGACCACCTTAAATTACTTCCATACCCTGGAAGGTCACTGACCTGGCGAGAGAATTGCCCCCACCATAAACAATGCTCAGGCCTATTTTCTCTCAGGGCAGTATCTGGTTACATCGGAACTTCAGAACCAAGACTGGTCACTTCTGTGAGCTCCAGTCCCTTCATAGTTTCATAAAGAGAGTTACTTCCCATATGTAGATTTGGCCATTTTAAAATACACAACTTTTTAAAAATGTATTTCAATGTAGATTTAAGCTTGCTTATACAATACTACAATATTTATTCAATTATTTTAATGTGAAATTATATAAATATTAATTTAAACCTTTTTATTTCACTCTTGAATATTTCTGAACAAATTTGTTCATTTGAATATGTATGCAATTTAAATTATTCCATCCATCCAGCCATTTTCTGCCGCTCATCTGGGGTCGGGTAGTTGAATTAATTTAATACGTAAGTATTTTTTATAATTCAATATTTATTTCAAGGACTCTTCTCAATTAGTTCAATATTTATAAAATGTTTCTATATTTATTAATTGCATTAAGTCTGTATGCCGTTGCCAATTTTACATTTTAATATTTCCCGATTTCATTATATAAGCAATCCAAAGTATAAAAAATATTATAGAGCATGAACAAAAATATTTGGTATATTTTACAAAATTATATTTTTTCCGAAGTGAGATTCTGCTTAGCAATTCACCCCAAACACTTGATAGAGCTCAACCTAGAAAGAGGTTTTAGCAAGTCAGATATTTATTCAGAAAGCGAAATATTAAATTTATGTGAGGGGATATTTGAAGAGTTTGAGTTTTGTTCAATGGACCATACATATACGAGCCACCCAAACACAACGAGAAAACCAGCGCTGACTCCAGTTGCCATCAGATTGCCAACTCCTGACATACCAAAACCTTGAAGAGAAACTGAGACTATTTGCGTTTCTCTTTCTGGTTCTTTTTTTAGTTCCAACTTCGAGATCTGTTTTTCACCTTTTCACACAACGTAATGAAGGCCAGTTGAGCAAGTGGAACACGTGATTTTATTGATGATTGTGGAAGGCAATGATTTCATAAGCACAGTTTCTTCTCACACCTTTTCCATTAAGTACGATTAAAAAGACAACTGAAAAGCATAATGTTAACAAATGTTGTTCTAGGCAAAGGAAATTAATTTCATTTATAATGTTTGATATGAAAACAAAAAAAACGATCATCATCACTCAGACACAATGGTTCTTCTGGCACTGATCACATTGGCTTTAAGTCAATAAAAGAGCTTTGAAAAATTAAATTTTTCATATTTTATTCAAAATCAAAATTTACATCTTACCACAAAGAGTCAGTTCCTTCAGTTTTTTTTGTCTTTTTTTAAGCTTCACGGATCGCATCAATTCTCGCCAGCACAATCGTGTCTCTCAGCTTCCGGTTTCGTGGCAAATTTTTTAGAACAAACGCTGCAACTGAATGGCTTGTCTCCATTGTGTGTTCTTGTGTGGCTTCGTAAACTTGACCTTACAGAGAAGCCTTTGCCACAAACTGAGCAAGAAAAAGGTTTTTCTCCAGTGTGTGTTCTTGTGTGACAAGTTAAATTTGACTTTACAGAGAAGCGTCTTCCACAAACTGAGCAGGAAAAAGGTTTTTCTCCACTGTGCGTTCTTGTGTGGATTGTTAAACTTGAATTTTTAGAGAAGCTTTTACCACAAACTGAGCAAGAAAAAGGGTTTTCTCCACTGTGTGTTCTTGTGTGACAAGTTAAATTTGACTTTTCAGAGAAGCGTCTACCACAAACTGAGCAGGAAAAAGGTTTTTCTCCACTGTGCGTTCTTGTGTGGATTGTTAAACTTGAATTTTGAGAGAAGCTTTTACCACAAACTGAGCAAGTAAAAGGTTTTTCTCCAGTGTGTGTTCTTGCATGTTCTGTTAAATTTGACTTTTGAGAGAAGCATTTTCCACAAACTGAGCAAGAAAAAGGGTTTTCTCCACTATGTATTCTTGTGTGACTTGTTAAAGTTGACTTAAAAGAGAAGATTTTGCCACAAACTGAGCAAGAAAAAGGTTTTTCTCCACTATGTGTTGCTGTGTGTTTTCTTAAATTAGACTTTCCAGAGAAGCTTTTGCCACAAACTGAGCAGGAAAAAGGTTTTTCCCCAGTGTGTGTTGTTGTGTGGATTGTTAAATGATAATTTTGGGAGAAACTCTTGCCACAAACTGAGCAAGAAAAAGGTTTTTCTCCAGTGTGTGTTCTTGTGTGACAAGTTAAATTTGACTTTACAGAGAAGCGTCTTCCACAAACTGAGCAGGTAAAAGGTTTTTCTCCACTGTGCGTTCTTGTGTGGATTGTTAAACTTGAATTTTTAGAGAAGCTTTGACCACAAACTGAGCAAGAAAAAGGGTTTTCTCCAGTGTGTGTTCTTGTGTGACAAGTTAAATTTGACTTTTCAGAGAAGCGTCTACCACAAACTGAGCAGGAAAAAGGTTTTTCTCCACTGTGCGTTCTTGTGTGGATTGTTAAACTTGAATTTTGAGAGAAGCTTTTACCACAAACTGAGCAAGTAAAAGGTTTTTCTCCAGTGTGTGTTCTTGCGTGTTCTGTTAAATTTGCCTTTTGAGAGAAGCATTTTCCACAAACTGAGCAAGAAAAAGGTTTTTCTCCACTATGTATTCTTGTGTGACTTGTTAAATTTGACTTAAAAGAGAAGCTTTTGCCACAAACTGAGCAAGAAAAAGGTTTTTCTCCACTATGTGTTGCTGTGTGTTTTCTTAAATTAGACTTTCCAGAGAAGCTTTTGCCACAAACTGAGCAGGAAAAAGGGTTTTCTCCAGTGTGTGTTGTTGTGTGGATTGTTAAATGGGAATTTTGTGAGAAACTCTTGCCACAAACCGAGCAAGAAAAAGGTTTTTCTCCAGTGTGTGTTCTTGTGTGACAAGTTAAATTTGACTTTACAGAGAAGCGTCTTCCACAAACTGAGCAGGAAAAAGGTTTTTCTCCACTGTGCATTCTTGTGTGGATTGTTAAACTTGAATTTTGAGAGAAGCTTTTACCACAAACTGAGCAAGAAAAAGGGTTTTCTCCAGTGTGTGTTCTTGTGTGACAAGTTAAATTTGACTTTTCAGAGAAGCGTCTACCACAAACTGAGCAGGAAAAAGGTTTTTCTCCACTGTGCTTTCTTGTGTGGATTTTTAAACTTGAATTTTGAGAGAAGCTTTTACCACAAACTGAGCAAGTAAAAGGTTTTTCTCCAGTGTGTGTTCTTGCGTGCTCTATTAAATTTGCCTTTTGAGAGAAGCATTTTCCACAAACTGAGCAGGAAAAAGGGTTTTCGCCACTATGTATTCTTGTGTGACTTGTTAAATTTGACTTAAAAGAGAAGCTTTTGCCACAAACTGAGCAAGAAAAAGGTTTTTCTCCACTGTGCGTTCTTGTGTGGATTGTTAAATAAAACTTTCGAGAGAAGCTTTTGCCACAAACTGAGCAGGAAAAAGGTTTTTCACCACTGTGTGTTTTTCTGTGCCCTTTTAAAGACAGCTTTGAAGTGAATGAGTCAGTGTGACATGCCCTTTCACCTTTGGCTTGCCCATCATCATCATCATCATCATTAGTATCATCATGGTCATGAGCGTCTGATAATGTGTCCTCATTATGTGCTTGTGATGGCCCCCAGTGGTCTTCATCACCTTCTGTTGTCACGTGATGACTTGATCTGCTGCTTGTAGGCTCCGCCCCTCTCTTGTCCTCACTCTCATCCTTGTTTTCATCGTCAGTCTTTATAGGGAGAACGTTCACTGGTGACTTGTTGATCTGCTCCCCCTCCTCCTCCTTTTTGATGTGAGTCAAGTCTGGCTCCTCTTTCACAGAACGGAGACCGTTTTCACTGACGTCTGGAGAAAGACAAATTTGGTTTGGTCAAGTCAAAGCTCATGCGGCGACTTTGTCTTATATTGTTTTTACCGTGCTACCTTGACTTGTGCCTGCCGCACACGGAGCAATGCGTGCGACCCCAATTTGGACTCGACCATGGGGGCATTTCACAAAATTACGTCCTACGATGTAAACCTCCTTTTAGCAGCACAACAGTGATAAACGAGCATTTAAAAAGGAAGCACGCTGCGGCTGATGCCCGATTTCATTCCTGACATAGTCACAGACGTTTCTGGAATATGTATTCTAATTCAACTAAGATACACAAAAATATTTTTTTAGAGTTCACTGAATTATTTTGGAACTGCAATGATGCTTAACAGCCATAGGGTGTCAGTAATGAGTAACAAAGAAACACAAGACCTCCCACTGATACATCATCATTGTCATTTGCATAAATTATCAAGAACTTTGAGTTGCGGGGAGATGCAAACCACCTGGGCCACAGGAACTTTATTACCAGGAACTAAATGTTCCTGGACTTGTTTGTAGAAAAGGGGGTTGTGACGGTCTCCCTTTTTAAGCCCATAGTAAGCCAAAGATGCAGATGCATTCCAATGTGCATTCTTGTGTGGATTGTAAAACTTGAATTTTGAGACAAGCTTTTACCACAAACTGAGCAAGAAAAAGGGTTTTCTTGCCCATTATCATCATCATTGTCATGAGCGTCTGATAATGTGTCCTCACTGTGTGCTTGTGATGGCCCCCAGTGGTCTTCATCACCTTTTGTTTTCACGTGATGACTTGAACTGCTGCTTGGAGTCTCCGCCCCTCTGTTGTCCTCACGCTCATCCTTGTTTTCATCTTCAGTCTTTATCGGGAGAACGTTCACTGATGACTTGTTGATCTCCTCCTCCTCCTCCTCCTTTTTGATGTGAGTCAAGTCTGGCTCCTCTTTCACAGAACGGAGATCGTTTTCACTGACGTCTGCAGGACACAAAAAGACAAACACACATTTAATTTGGTCAAGTCAAAGCTCAGGCGGCGACTTTGTCTTATATTGTTTCTACCGTGCTACCTTGACTTGTGCCTGCCGCACACGGAGCAATGCGTGCGACCCCGATTTGGACCGGACCATGGGGGCATTTCACAAAGTTACGTCCTACGATGTAAACCTCCCTTTAGCAGCACAACAACAGTGATAAACGAGCAATTAAAAAGGAAGCACGTTGCGGCTGATGCCGATTTAATTCCTGACATACTCACAGACGTTTCTGGAAGCGAGCTGAAGTAAGCACACACAGGCTATTGTGTGCGTCTGATGGAACACCTGTTGTGGGACCCCAACATATTGATGCAGACCACTGGGGGCCATCGCAACATAATGTCATTGATAGAATAGGAATCCTTCAAGTGAAATATGTTTATAAGTTTTTCATTTTGCATTTAGAGATAGTTTCATCGTGGGTACTTTTTGCTTCCATTCTAATCTGTATGCCTAAAAGAATTAAAGGGGCCCTGGTAGGGCTGGACGATATGACCTAAAATCAATATCGCGATTAATTGAGCAATTTTACCTCAATAACGATAAATGCACGATAAATTCCCCGTGGACTAAAATCAAAATAAATGCAGGAAATGCATACTGACTGTTTTTTTTATTGACCAACTGGTACACATTACTTTCAATGAAAAATAAATGTCCAAAAATCCTTTGTATAAACATTCGAAATAGCTTGCTTTGCATGACTTGAACAATGTCACAAAGAAAAAGGGTACCTCTTGCAAAATCTTTTTCTGCAATTAGCTTGCGCCAAGATGCTGTCATGGTGCAAATAATGCCAAACAAAAAAATGGTAAATAAAATGAAAGAAAATGTCAATGCAAGACAAATAAACAAGTGTGCATCATCGGGGAAAATGTGCCGTCTCGAGTACTCTGGTGCGCAGTCGCCACTTGTCATCTATGTAATGCACAGTTAGGCTCAATCAGGGATCCATGTTGCGACCCGACCACAAGTCGGATGTAGATGCAAAATGCTTGACATGTCTAAGCTTCCGGCCCGATGTTGTCCATATCGGGAAATATGGCTTCCATGGAGCGTTTAAATCCTGTGCGCGCCACTGGAACTAGAGGAGCTTTATCTTTAGCTATGTGCTAGGCTATTGCGTCCTCCTCTGAGACGTTCTCTCGTATGGTGTTGCCTCCGTTATGGGCTGTTGTCACTTGTCGAACCTTGCTTCTCACTTTGAACTTTCAGCACAGCATGGTTGTGTTGTGGGTGGTGAAAAAGCTTCTGGATGTGAATCGCCAGCTACGACAGCGACGTCTGTTTTCTTTCGGGATCAGGCGGGTGGAGTCACGTGACTAGAGGCGCTGTAGCGGTTTTAAAGGGGCATGAACATTGCCGCAGACAGAAAAGGCTTTTCTTTTTTTTAAACACCGAATTTACCGACATGGGCAAAATGATTTCGGTCATAGTAATAAATTTCGGTAACGGTAAATGTTCGGTTTATCGCCCAGCCCTAGGCCCTGGCATCATAGTCGCTATTTATTGCATGATTTATGTTTGTTTTTTTTCCCAAACTGACATTTAGCCTGCTAGTACGTTCCAACATTCCCCCTTTTTTTTTTTTATAAAATTTTTGTTTCTAAATAAATTTTAAAACAAAATTACGTGTGAAGAATCAAAATCCCTACACATAAATTAAGCAACAACACTTTCCCTCTGACTTTCCCCAAACAACTTAATGTTGTGATGCATATTTTTAACGATAGAAAGTCATTCTTTACAAAGCAAATGAGAGTAAAACGTGTACAAACCTGCTTTGTGTAGCACAACACGAGGCTGCTCGCAACCTTCGCCCAGAAGGAAAAGATGTTGCTCGTTCTCTTCTTTTATTCCACAAAGTTCCTCTTTGTTCTTGGGTGTTGTTCTTTCACACATTTTCAAATGATAATTCCAAAAAATCCGCCCTTGATCTCTGCTTGGCGATGAGTCATGTGCATCTTTTCGTTAGCGGCTAGCTAGCTAACAAGCTAAGCTAACTACGCCGAAAAGCATCAACGCGCGAAGATGAGGTTATCGGCACACAAAGACTTAATGAATTATATCGTGGTACTTTAGAGTAGCACTGGACATTCTGTGAGAAAATTACAGTCAGTTCCACACTAAATCAGAAGAATTTAGCAGTGGGTGTTTTTGTTCCGGTGTGGACGGGTCGGTGGATGTGGTCGAGGTCCTTCGGAAGCTGCGCGCTTGCTAATGACGTCATGCTTTAAGCACGTATTTTTCAAATATATTTCTTTGCCTCTGTGTTTGTTTTTACCCCTGGCTGTTCTATTTCAATATATATTTTATATAATATTTTAAATCGGTTGATAAAAAAAAAACAACAAAATAACTAAATTAACGCCACATTGGCGAGTCGGCTCCTACGTCACTTCCGCCGATGCCTCGAGAAGCCGCTGCTGCAACAGCAGTGGGACGTTTACGTTTCTCCTACCGAACGAAGCAACAATGCTGTGGTTCACTCGGGCTGCAAGATTGTATGAATATAATGTCTGCATATACTAGCAGTGCCTCTCAATTATTTCACGCCCACCCCTTCCAAGAAGAAAAAGATTCGCGCCCCACCACCACCAATTTTTTTCTGTCTTTGTATATTGATGTTAGATTGTCAATAAAATATCCATAAACTAAGCTAAATTGATAAGAAATATAATTTTGAGAACTATTATTGTGAGGATCTCGAAACTCGGTACTCTGTTTTGCAAATATTGATGAGATGATAAATATTTACTCATAGTTTTTTGTATCAACTTTATTGACATTTGCAAACCAAACACAGTTATTAATACGTACATAATATAGAAAAGACAAAAAGAAGAGCCAGGGGGATTTTAAACAAAAATTCTTTGTAAATAACATAAAGCAACAGCTTTAGTATGTTTACGATACGTTTTTTAAAAAAACAATTTTATGGTTACTATACGTTTTTTTTTAATGGTTACTGTAATGTTCCGTCTTCTATCTTAAGAAGTCACGCTGGTACAGTGATGCTGCAGGCTTGTGTCTCTTTATTTATTGACTTGCATTCTCGTCTATGTGCAGACACACGAGTTCGTCTGGTAACCAAAACACACATCGGGCAATACTGCCAACTAGTGGCCAATGATATAACGGCTATTATTACATCTCCCTTTCAAACGTTAATCAATGCCTATGCCTTTTTTTTAATAAACCTTTTTTATTTTATAATTATTATTATAATAATTTTGTTTTGTTCGCAATTATTTTCACTTCTTTTCAATATCTACCCATTTTTTTTTCTGACAACAAGCAGCTCTACAACAATTTTAGCAACAATAACACAACATTAAACATTTTCAATCAGCCTGTCCGGTTGTCGTCTAACTCTTGTTGATCTTCGAAGAGGTTCAGTCATCCCAGAAGTTGCTGGTGGTTGAGGTCTGTGCTTCTTCGATGTATCCGCCTGCTTTGCAGCCTCAGCCTAATCAGAAGATTTCTCACAGTCCTCGGGAACCTTCAGCAAACTCCTCCTGTTCCTCCTCACTCTTTGTCCATCCTTTGTTTCCACAATGTAAGATCTCGGTTCGGCTTCGCTGAGGACAGTCGCTTTTCTGTCCCAACAATTAGGTCCCTCAATCCTTACAGTGTCTTTCTCAGAAAGAGGTTCCAGATGTTTTGTAGCTCTGTCATATGCAATTTTCTGTTTGAGTTTGAGCATTCTCTTCTTTTCAATCCAAATGTTGTGGTCATGTCCTTGTGGTATTTGTGGAAGCGTGGTGCGAACTGCGAAGCTTACGGCACATGAGTAGGTCAGCAGGCGAAGAAGCTCCCCACTCCAGAGGTGCAGCTCTGTCACTCAATAGGGCAAGGTAAGGATCAGATGCATCATCCTTGGCCTTCCTTAGCAGTCTCTTGATGATTTGCACTCCCTTCTCAGCCTGGCCATTTGCCTGTGGGTATAAAGGGCTTGAAGTGATGATGTGAGCCTCAGCCTCCTCCGCCGTAACGCAGTCCTTGATGTCACTGTTAGGGTGCGGCGCTCGGGATAACGCATCAGCAAGCACTATGTATTTTCCAGGCGTGTATATTAGCTCAAAATCATAGCGCTGCAATGTCATCATCATGCGTTGAATTCTGGGCGTCATGTCATTGAGATTTTTCTTCCTAATTGAAATCAGTGGCTTATGATCAGTCTCTGCTATGAACGTGGGCAGTCCATAAACATACGTGTGCAATTTGCCACATCCAAACACTAAACCCAGTGACTCCTTTTCGATCTGAGCAGAGCGTTTTTCAGTCTCTGACATTGACCTGGATGCATAGGCAACAGGTTGCCATGTGTTTCTCGCCTTTTGCAGCAGTACGGCACCTAGCCCATCTTTCGACGCATCCGTGGAAATTTTGGTTGGTTTTGATGGATCAAAGTAGGCAAGGACTGGCTCAGCTGTCACAGTTCTCTTTAGATCTTGCCATTCTTCGTCATGTTTTGTTGTCCACTCAGAGACTACGTTGTGATGCAGCAGCAAACTTAGGGACTTTGTTCTTGAAGAGAGGTTTGGAATGAACTTGCCCAGGAAATTTATCATCCCCATTGCTCGCAGAAGTCCTTTTTTTTTCGGTTGGAGCTGGCATGTCCAGTATTGCTTGCACTTTGGTTCTGTCTGGCACCACTCCATCTGCTGTGTCAATTCTGTAACTCCAAACAGACATTTCAGAAATCAGAAATCCCTTTATTGACATTGTACTCAAGTGTGCAACGAGATGAGAGATTTCTCTCGTTTTAGTTTAAGTCCATTCATTTTAACTCTTTGTAGCAGTTCCTCAAGTCTTTCATTGTGTTCTTGTTCCGTGTTTCCCCAGACAACCAAATCATCAATGTACACACGGGTTCCTTCCAGACCTTCTATGATTGACTCCATAGCTCTGTGAAAGATCTCAGGCGCAGACTTTATGCCAAATGGCAGTCTCAGAAAACAGAAACGCCCAAATGGTGTGTTGAAGGTGGTGTACCTGCTGCTTTCAGTGTCCAGCTTCAGCTGCCAAAATCCATGCGATGCTTCTAATTTGCTGAAGAATTTAGCACCTGCCATGTCACTCAGGATTTCTTCACGCTTGGGAATCTGATAATGTTCTCTTTTAATGTTTTTATTCAGATCTTTGGGGTCGAGGCAAACACGTAACTCTGGGAAGTTCCTCTTTTTAACACACGTGACGGAATTTACCCAGTCGGTGGGTTCTTCCACTTTCTCTATGACTCCGATCGGTGTCATTCTGCTCAGTTCCTTTTTTAATCTCTCTTTGAGAGGGGCTGGAACTCTTCTCGGGGCATGTACTACAGGTTTAGCATCTTCCTTGAGATGTATTTTATAAGTGTAAGGTAGCGTCCCTTGTCCTTTGAAGACAGAAAAGTATTTGTTCACTATACTCTTACTACCTTCACTCTTCAACACTTTGTTGTTCTTATTGACATCCTTGCTGTTGATTTGGTAAATTCTTTTTACCAGTCCAAGCTCTTCAGACGCCTAGTCTCCAAGGATTGACTCCAGTCCACTTGGCACAATTTTGAACGTTAATTTGTGTTGTCTTCCCTTTGCTGTCACTTTTAGCCTACAACATCCCTTTGTTTTGATTGGCTGATTGTTGTAGGTTTTCAATTTCACAGCCTTGTTAGACGGTTGCGATAGCCAATCAGATCACGAGTTGGTTACAGTGAGCCTTCTCGCTGGCCTTATGCTGAGGGTGATGAACGCGTTTTGTGATTGGATACTCACTCGTGAGGGGGCAGCGCAATGCCGAATCAACACACTCGAAAGTCGTAATTGGCGGCCGTTCGAAAATCTAAAATATATTCTTGCTTTTTTTTAACCACAATGGCCGAAGGAGGGAAAAGTGTGGATTTAATTGCAGATACACTTGCAAGGACATTTTCAAGTCGGACCTTTCAAGAGAAGCTATATCGTCCAACACTCACTCAGTGGTGCGTAAGTGTGTTTCTGGATATTATTTGTCCAGCCGTGGTGTCATAAATGATGGTATTTTGATGGGGATTCATTCTAGTAGAACAAAGTAGGACTTCACTGAAGGCACCTTAAATTACTTCCATACCCTGGAAGGTCACTGACCTGGCGAGAGAATTGCCCCCACCATAAACAATGCTCAGGCCTATTTTCTCTCAGGGCAGTATCTGGTTACATCGGAACTTCAGAACCAAGACTGGTCACTTCTGTGAGCTCCAGTCCCTTCATAGTTTCATAAAGAGAGTTACTTCCCATATCTATATTAGGCCATTTAAAAAAAACATGAATTTTTTAAAAATGTATTTCAATGTATATTTAAGCTTGCTGATGTAATACTACAATATTTATTCAATTATTATAATATGCAACATTATATCAATATTAATTTAAACTTTTTCATTTCACTCTTGAATATTTCTTAACATATTTGTTCATTTGAATATGTATGCAATTTAAATTATTCCATCCATCCAGCCATTTTCTGCCGCTCATCCGGGGTCGGGTTATTGAATTAATTTAATACATAAGTATTTTTTATATTTCAATATTTATTTCAATACTGGGACTCTTCTCAATGAGTTCAATATTTATAAAATGTTTCGATATTTCTTCTTAATTGAATTAAGTCTGTATGTGGTTTCCAATTTTAATATTTCCCTATTTAATTATATAACTAATCCAAAGTATAAAAAATATAATATAGCATGAAAAAAGTATTTAGTATATTTGACAAAATTATAGTTTTTCCGAAGTGAGATTCTGTTTAGCAACAAACCCCACACACTTAATAGAGCTCAACCTAGAAAGTGATTTTAGCTCGTCAGAAATTTATTCAGAAAGCGAAATATTAAATATATCTGAGGGGATATTTGAAGAGTTTGAATTTTGTTCAATGGACCATACATATACGAACCAGCCAAACACAGTGAGAAAACCAGCGCTGACTCCAGTCGCCATCAAGTTGCCAACTCCTGACATACCAAAACCTTTGAGAGAAACTGAGACTATTCGCGTTTCTCCTTCTGGCTCTTTTTATCGTTCAACTTCTAGATCAGTTTTTCACCTTTTCACACAGCGTAATGAAGGCCAGTTGAGCAAGTGGAACAAGTGATTTTATTGATGATTGTGGAAGGCACCGATTTCATAAGCACCGTTTCTTCTCACACCTTTCCCATTAAGTACGTTTAAAAAGAAAACTGAAAAGCATAATGTTCACAAATGTTGTTCCATGCAAAGGCAATTAATTTTATTTACATGTTTGATGTAAACACACAAAAAAATCATCACACAAACACATTGATAATTCTGGCTCTGACCCCATTGGCTTAGTGCCAATAAAAGAGCTTTGCAAAATAAAATTTTTCAGATTTTATTCAAAATCTAAATTTACATCTTACCACAAAGAGTCAGTTCCTTCATTTTTTTGTTGTCTTTTTTTAAGCTTCAAGGATCGCTGCTTTTGTCACCAGCACAATTGTGTCTCGCAGCACCCTTTTTAGAAAAGAATTTTTTTGCACAAACGCTGCAACTGAATGGCTTGTCTCCACTGTGTGCTCTTGTGTGGCGTCGTAAATGCGACTTTTGAGAGAAACTCTTGCCACAAATTGAGCAGAAAAAAGGTTTTTCACCAGTGTGTGTTCTTGTGTGTTTTGTGAAACTTGCCTTATGAGAGAAGCTTTTGCCACATACTGAGCAAGAAAAAGGGTTTTCTCCAGTGTGCTTTCTTGTGTGGCTTGTTAAACTTGACTTTTGTGAGAAGCATTTTCCACAAACTGAGCAAGAAAAAGGTTTTTCTCCACTGTGTGTTCTTGTGTGTTCTGTTAAACTTGACTTTTGAGAGAAGCATTTTCCACAAACTGAGCAAGAAAAAGGTTTTTCTCCACTGTGCGTTCTTGTGTGCCTTACTAAATGAGACTTCCGAGAGAAGCTTTTGCCACAAACTGAGCAAGAAAAAGGTTTTTCTCCACTGTGCGTTCCTGTGTGCCTTACTAAATGAGACTTCCGAGAGAAGCTTTTGCCGCAAACTGAGCAAGAAAAAGGTTTTTCTCCACTGTGCATTCTTGTGTGGATTGTTAAATCAAACTTTTGATAGAAGCTTTTGCCACATACTGAGCAGGTAAAAGATGTTTCTCCACTGTGTGTTCTTGTGTGGATTGTTAAATGAAACTTTCGAGAGAAGCTTTTGCCACAAACCGAGCAAGAAAAAGGTTTTTCACCACTGTGAGTTTTTCCGTGCCCTTTTAAAGACAGCTTTGAAGTGAATGAGTCAGTGTGACATGCCCTTTCACCTTTGGCTTGCCCATCATCATCATCATCATCATCGTCATGAGCGTCTGATAATGTGTCCTTATTATGTACTTGTGATGGCCCCCAGTGGTCTTCATCACCTTCTGTTATCACGTGATGACTTGAGCTGCTGCTTGTAGGCTCCGCCCCTTTGTTGTCGTCACTCTCATCCTTGTTTTCATCTTCAGTCTTGATAGGGAGAACGTTCACTGGTGACTTGTTGATCTCCTCCTCCTCCTTCTTTTTGATGTGAGTCAAGTCTGGCTCCTCTTTCACAGAAAGGAAATCGTTTTCACTGACGTCTGCAGGACACAATAAGACAAATTTGGTTTGGTCAAGTCAAAGCTCAGGCAACAACTTTGTCTTATTTTCTACCGTGCTACCTTGACTTGTGCCTGCCGCATACGGAGCAATGCGTGGTCCCCAACTTGGACCGGACCATGGGGGCATTTCACAAAATTACGTCCTACGATGTAAACCTCCCTTTCGCAGCACAACTGTGCTCAACGAGCATTTAAAAAGGAAGCACGTTGCAGCTGATGCCCGATTTCATTCCTGACATAGTCACAGACGTTTCTGGAATATGTATTATAATTCAACTAAGATACACCATAATATTTTAAGAGTTCACTGAATTATTTTGGAACTGCAATGATGCTTAACAGCCATAGGGTGTCAGTAATGAGTAATAAAGGAACACAAGACCTCCCACTGATACATCATCATTGACATTTGCATAAATTATCAAGAACTTTGACTTGTGGGGGAGATGCAAACCACCTGGGCCACAGGAACTTTATTACCAGGAAATAAATGTTCCTGGCCTTGTTGGTAGAAAAGGGGGTTGTGGCATACTCCCTTTTTAAGCCCATAGTAAGACAAAGATGCAGATGGATTCCTTGCAGCATGCGCTTGTTCACTGATAAGATCCGTGCAACCTTGGGTGGATGCATTCAATGTATTTTAATTGTTTGGATGAGGTGAAACTATGCACACGTGCACAGAACAGTGCAGGGCCACCCGAGGTTCATTGACCGAGCCAGTAAAAAGTTAATAAATAAATAATACCAATACGTACTTGATTTTTTTAAAAAAAACTTAATATTTTGTGTTTTATTCACTAAAATTGATCAACCGCCATTTACCTTTTCGCGGCAGTGTGCACATTTTTAGTAAGAAATTGCTTGAACAAAATATAAAAACCATAAAATGTAAAATGTTAAATAATCAGTTCAAATTTTATACTGGGAAAAACATGGAGTTCACCCCCCACTATTGGTTATTCTTTGGCAAACGTTTTCCGCACTGATTTCATTTGGCATCAACAAATGTTCAGCAACCCGGCAAGTAAAAGGCAATATTTAAAAAAAAAAAACGGCAATAACCTTGAACGATTTCCCCAAACAACTTAATGTTGTGATGCATATTTTTAAAGATAGAAAGTCGTTCTTTACAAAGCAAATGAGAGTAAAACGTGTACAAACCTGCTTCGTTTTCTTCTTTTATTCCACAAAGTTCCTCTTTGTCCTTGGGTGTCGTTCTTTCGCACATTTTCAAATAATAATTCCAAAAAATCCGCACTTGATCTCTGCTTGGCGATGAGTCATGTGCCTCATTTCGTTAGCGGCTAGCTAGCTAACAAGATAAGCTAACTACGCCGAAAAGCATCAACGCGCGAAGATGAGGTTATCGGGACACAAAGACTTGATGAATTATATCGTAGTCCTTTAGAGTAGCACTGGACATTCTGTGATAAATTTACATTCAGTTATACACTAAATCAGAAGAGTTTAGCGGTGGGTGTTTTTGTTTCGGTGTGGACGGGTCGGTGGATGTGGTCGAGGCCCTTTTTTTTTTTTTGAACAAACTTTATTGAACATTTTGAATAGACAGTACAACAGTATCACAAGTTCACTTCAGGTATTAAACTAACATATACATTTCCTACGTATCACCTTTCCCTTTTTGGGGAGACTTCTTTTGACATCAGCATGTGACAAAAATAACCAAAATGGCTGTGTCAGAGAATTTTTTTCCATCACCAATTCTGCCATGCTCAGCGACCTGTCCGGAGGGAAGCTGAGCCAGACCCACACATCAACAACAAAATATACCAAATTTTTGGCGTCACAAACAGGATTCTTGCTCCATTGATGGTCTCAAGGGTGCTGGGGCGCAGGCGTTCAACAGCCGGCCGGCTGAACTTTAGGTGAGATGCTTTTACTCACAATGGGTGTTGTGCGCCTGTGTCCAAGCGGTCGGGGCTTTTGGGGTCGTTAAAGAGAGCTTGTGCGTGTGGGTCTGCTGGCTGATTGGTCATGGAAAATGTCCCTGTGTTAGTTTCAATTATTGTTTAAACAAGAGGCCTCTATAATGATTAAGACATTAAAAGATGTCAAAGTAACCGCACTGTGAAAGAACATACGAAAATTTATTAAAAAATAAATAAATAAATGAAAAAAAATAATGATAGGAACTATGTAAATGGGGACTAGCGCGGGAGAAATGTGCAGAGGATAAAGAAAAGAAAGGTCTAGTGGTTAAAGAGATGAGAAATAAGAAGTGTAAAACTATAGCTATAGACAACATAGTCGTGAATAAGCTCAGTTTGAGCACAGACCCTGGCCATGGTGTAAATTTTAGCAGGAAAATTATGAGCTGATAACAGAAATAATGAAGAGAAGCACACTTCCACGTATCGTACTGGGCACTTTGTGGCATGGAACACAGTAAGGATCGAGGCGTACCGTTGTGTGGAGGGCCTGGGGCTGAGCCGACAGTTTCGCTGGTACGTAGCAAGAGATACGCTGTTCAGATACGTACCCTATGATTACTCGTGTTCTGGTCGGATAATTCTGTCAGGGTCTTGCCAGCGAAACGCTGGGAAGAAGGTGGCAGGACTCTCCAAACGCGGACACAGGAAAATCAGTTTAACAAAGAGTGTTTATTGATTCACAATAGTGGAAGTCCAATCATCAATTAAGGCAAATATATCTATCTTAGCATTACATCCGTCGATAAATCAGGAGAAAACACAAAGCGCTGGCGGAGAAAAGCTAACACCAGGAAGGAGATAAACGACGGAACGAAAAGCGCTTGCACCGGCAAGGAAAAGGAAAAACGATCAACATAAATAGCTTGCCAAAAGGGCAAGAGGGAAAACCAATTGGAGAAAACGAGGAACAAAAAGAGACCGAGCAATAGCTGGCAAAACGTGGAACACAGAGATCGCAAGAGCAAAAATGCATGAACATGAGAACAATCGATACCAGGGTCATGAACGTGAGCAGTGCAGGAAAATTATCCGACGCCGGGCAGTCAGTGTAGGTGGCTTAAATAGTGTGTGTAATTAGTCAGTGGATGGATGTCAGGTGCGGCGCCGGTGGGCTGGTCTCCCACTCGTGATGACGCGGGCGGAGTCGGTTGTCGGAGGAGATGCCTCTGCTCAGCTGAGAAACATAAACAAAAGTGCACATGGCAGGGAGGTGACGAAAACAACAACAAAACAGGCGTGACCGGCACGGGTCACGACAACTGGGGGAAGCAGTTAATCCAGCAGCCGACGCATGCAGCTCCCATTGCGTCTGCTCTTTCCATTTCCGCTGCTCCTAGGCCAGGTTCTGGTGACGCAGTGCCCACAGCAGGCTTGTTGTCCGCACCTGCCGGTCAACAAGGTCACGTAACAGAAGTAGGGGTGGTTATAGACATGGGTTGTGAGTGGGACGTGCTCTTGCTGTGGGGTCACTGGGTGATGAGCGGTCCAAACCGAGCCACTTCCTGAAATGTGCCATTCTGTGGTCCAGCGCCATGCCTGTCACAAAGAGCTCCTCTAGCACGGGGCGCCATCGCTACCCCCTCCTCCGACAACGCTTCTATGGCTTCCAAATGCACACTTGACGCCTCAACCCGATTGGGAACCCATTCCACGATAGGGGTGCCCGCGGAGCCTCCGCATTCAAGGACTCGCAGGTCTTGGCATTCCGTTGACGACTGATGGACAACAGTTTTTGATGGTGGAACAAGATATTCCACACTTTGCAAGCTTCTTCTGCATATCCCAGTGAGCAACAACACTGTCACGCTTGTGGGACTCTTGAGATTGGCTGAGTCACTGCCATGGACCGAACCCGCACCTGTGAAACAAACACTGGAATTCGAGTGGGACTGAATTTCCAGTTGGACTGAATTTGACTGTGCACATCCGCCGGGGGAAGCATATGTTGTCCTCCGTTCCAGTCGACTGGGCAGCTCTGAGACCAGGGTGGTGCTTCAGCACCCATTACGAATTCCTCTGTTATGGAACATTTTCAGAATTTCTCGGCACTGTGGTAGACAATGAATGGGCCACTCTGAAGCGAAAGCTCTGTTTCCGTCTCTGCCAGAGGGGTCGTGGACCCGGGGTCTCACTGACGTTGTGCTCTGCTCCACCGCGTCTCCAATTTGTTTTTGCTATATCTGCGCCTTCCCCATTTGACAGAGTTAATGCCGGCACAGCTTGGGGGCGAAGGAGGGCATTCTGGCGATGATGGCTGGGATGAGGACTGCACCAGTCTTGGTGCCCTCCACATCCTGGAATGGACTCTTTCCTGTGGAAAATGGATTTCATTGGCCTCTCTGGTGCTCAATATTTGTGTGGAGTGTGTCTGCTTGTTGTATTTCAGGTGAAGTGTAGATGGAGTTGGATGCAGACTGGAATCTCACTTGGAGCAAGCGACGAGGAGGACTCCTATGAGGGTCATAAGATGTGGACGTGATCATCTGAAACAATACTGTTAGCAAGAGCTCGTCGGTGACGAGGGCTTGGCAGCTCTCGAGTGACACGATGTCATCGGATTCTCTTGCTGGAGCGTGGCCTCAACTATGTTTTTGCATATCATTTGACTCGTATTTGTATTTTGTGTGTTTGTTTCTTGTCCTATCATGCCTTTATCACGCTGTGGATTTATTCTGTTCTGTAACGGTGTTCCATCATCCTACTTGCCTTGTGGAAGCAGGTTCACGAGAAAAGTTCAGCGAAGCTTTGATTCCTCCATATGGACTAAACTGGAAAGTGTTACGGCTTAGCACCTTCTTATCTCGTTGACCTCGTGGTACCATATGTTCCGTCCCGAAACCTTCGCTCACAAAATGCTGGTCTTTTAGTGATCCCGCGAGCCAAAAAGAAGTCCGCAGGTTCTAGAGCGTTCTCTATTCGGGCACCAATGCTTTGGAATGCACTTCCCTCAGATATTAGAGGCGCCACCTCAGTAGAAATGTTCAAAACACTATTAAAGACGCATTTATACTCTTGTGCATTTAGCTGAAATATTTGTTGGCCTGTTTACTGCCGCTTTTTTTTTTCTTTTGTTTTCTTTTCTGCCCCCTTTTCCCCCGGCTGGGGGATTAGGTGACGGTGACCCACTAGGAAGTTTAAGGCATTGACCAACTGGGCATGCACCTGTTCCAGTGATGTCGTCTTCCTGCAGCGCGACATTTGATCAATTTATTTATATACTTTAGCATCTAATTTAATTATTTGTTGGCCTGTTTACTGCCGCTTCTTCTCTTTTCTGCCCCCTCCTTCCCCTGCTTGGGAATTAGGTGATGGGGACATGCTTTGAAGATTACGGCACTGACGAACCGGGAAGGGACCTGCTCTGCCGAAGTCGTCTTCATGCAGCGCCTTTTCTGATTTCCTTATATTTCAGCACTTCATTGAACTACTTGTTGGCCTGTTTGCTATTTCTGTTCTTTCTTTTCTGTTCCCAATTCCCCGAATTAGGTGATGGCGATTCACTTGGAAGTGGCTGTACTGAATTTACACCAACTGACCGGTACAAGATCGAAGGCTCATCTTCGGATATGCTGCCATGGATATTACGGCCCTGGATGAGGACCCACTCCACTGAAGTCATCTTCCTGCAGCACTTCATTCAATTGACTCTTATATTATCTCATCTATTATTGCATAGCATCATTGTATGTGCCAAATGTTGCCCAGTTGGCATCCATTGCAGCCTGGTCATCCTGGAAGGGGGATTCCCCCATCTGTGGTCCCTTCTCAAGGTTTCTCACTTTTCCCCTAATGAGGTTTTGTGAGTTTTTCCTTGCCCTCCTGGGGGTTAAGATCGGGGATGTCGATTGTGGCTATGTAAAGCCCTTTGAGACTGTCTGTGATTAAGGGCTATACAAATAAAATTGACTTGACTTGACTTACTGCCGGTTTGCTTAAAGATCTAACATTGCGGGGGGAACTCCTTCGTGACCGAGGTGGTTGATTTGGGATTTTTTGGAATTATTGCTGGATTTATGTGTGGTCCTGCAGGAGGTGTGAGTGACACCAGGGAGCAATTTGGCCATACACTTAGTTTTCCTAGTTAAACTACCCTTATGTAGCATGCCTTGAACATGATTTAGGTTTTAGTCAATTAGGTTTCCCAAATTTTAGGCAATGGATTCATATAAAAGGTTGGAATGGGATTTTTGGTGACATGCTGGTGTCGTTTTTGCTTTATCAGGACAAGATTGCCTCGAGGGGGGGGAAATATGTAGTGTATTTTTTTATTCACTCTTATGAACATTTTAGTAATTCTCTTTAACTATGAGGGGATTGGAGACTAAAGAAGTGACCAGTTTTGGTTTTGAAATTCCAATGTGAATGAGATAGTGTCCAGGAGGACAAAAGGCTTGACCAGCTCTAGGTGTGGAGCACTCGAGGTGATAGAAGCAGTCAAGATGGCACCGGAAGGCCACTTCAAAGAGCAACCACATCTGCTCTCGCCGTAGGGAGCTTTGGGGGAAAAATCAAAGACTAGTACAATGAGAATGCATATGCAACAAGGTAAAGTTAGACATTCATGTCCAGTTTGGCCATTCCCGATAAGAAGGAAAGTGAGGGGACACCCTTTCCCTTTTCTCTTTTTTGGGGAGACTTCTTTTGACATCAGCATGTGACGAGAATAAAATCTCTTTCAAACCAAAATGGCTGTGTCAGAGAGGTTCTTACCATCACCAATTCTGTCATGCCCAGCGACCTGTGCGGAGGGAAGCTGAGCCAGACCCACACATCAACCACACAGGTTAATAGAAGGTCACAAAAACATGGACTTCTTAAACAGGAAAACGTGAGTTCAGTGGTAACAGGGTTGTGTCTATGCTGGCAGTTTAGCAGGAAGTCACGAAAACAGATGCACGTCTTGAACCGTGTTTGACAGGAAACCGTTTAGCTCGCATTTAACAGAAGTGTGACCCAAACATTGTGTTGTAAGCTGAAACCGTTCGAACAACAGGAAGCGTGTGGACGGGTGTGATAAAGTCAGTGTTCATGTTTTTCCATTCTTTATGGGTTGTCATATACAAATTTGCTTTGCTGTGCTTCAATAAAACGCCGCACAGGAGCGGGAAAGCTTTTCTCTTTGCCGGACTGCTCCTCGCAAGTGACAAAGACAATCTTGGTTGGGTGATTTATTTGTGCAGGCGTGTCTCGTTTTTGAAAACTTCTTTGACAAATCTTGTTCCTTCTGGAATGATTCAATCTGACTCTAAAAACTGTACACACTGGGGCAAAATGATCAATGGCGGTTGATGAATTTTCGTGGATATAACACAAAGGATTACGTTTTTTAAAAAATCAAGTACGTGTTGGTCTTATTTATGAAAATTTTACTGGCTCGGTCAATGAACCTCGGGTGGCCCTGCACAGTTTTGTGCACATGTGCATAGTTTCACCTCATCCAAACATTTAAAATACATTTAATGCATCCATCCAGGGTTGCACGGATCTCATCAGTGAACAAGCGCATGCTGCAAGGAATGCATCTGCATCTTTGGCTTACTATGGGTTTAAAAAGGGAGAATGTCACAACCCCCTGTTCTACCAGGGCCCCTTTAATTCTTTCAGGTATCCAAATTATAATGGAACCAAAAAGTACCCACGATGAAACTACAGTGGAACCTCGGTTCTCGACCATAATCCGTTCCAGAACCCTGTTCGAAAAGCGAATTGTTCGAACACCGAAACCATTCCTTTGCTGCTTGCACTGACTTTCTTTGGAGGCATGATTAGGGGCTAAAACACTTCGTACACCTATATAAAACGCGAGAGCAAAACGCAGCACGTCCGCACGCGACAACAGTTGGTCACGAAGAGAGAGAGAGAGCGATCTACACCCGTACGCCGTTCAGCATCCCACCCTCGCGTGCGCACTCACGCGTCGTACCGGCGTTCGAACTCCGAGGTTTGTTCGAACTGCGAAGCAAGAATTTCTCTTTTTTTTGTTGGACCTCAGAGTCGTTCGAGAACCGAGGTTCCACTGTATCTCTGAATGCAAAATGAAAAACTTGAAGGATTCCTATTCTATCAATGACATTATGTTGCGATGGCCCCCAGTGGCCCCCATCAATAAGTTAGGGTCCCACAACAGGTGTTCCATCAGACGCACACAATAGCCTGTGTGTGCTAACTTCAGCTCGCTTCCAGAAACGTCTGTGACGATGTCCGGAATGAAATTGGGCATCAGCCGCAACGTGCTTCCTTTTTAAATGCGCGTTTATCACCGTTGTGCTGCGAAAGGGAGGTTTACATCGTAGGACGGAATTTTGTGAAGTGTCCCCATGGTCTGGTCCAAGTTGGGGTCGCATGCATTGCTCCGTGTGCGGCAGGCACAAGGCAAGGTAGTACGGTAGAAACAATATTAGACAAAGTCACCGCTTGAGGTTTGACTTGACCAAACCAAATTTGTCTATTTGTGTCCTACAGACGTCAGTGAAAACGATCTCCGTTCTGTGAAAGAGGAGCCAGACTTGACTCACATCAAAAAGGAGGAGGAGGAGGAGGAGATCAACAAGTCACCAGTGAACGTTCTCCCTATAAAGACTGAAGATGAAAACAAGGATGTGAGTGAGGACAACAGAGGGGCGGAGCCTACAAGCAGCAGCTCAAGTCATCACGTGACAACAGAAGGTGATGAAGACCACTGGGGGCCATCACAAGCCCATAATGAGGACACATTATCAGACGCTCATGACGATGATGATGATGATGACGATGATGGGCAAGCCATAGGTGAAAGGGCACGTCACACTGACTCATTAACTTCAAAGTTGTCTTTAAAACCGCACACAAGAACACACAGTGGAGAAAAAACATTTTCATGCTCATTTTGTCGCAAAAGCTTCTCACAAAAGGCACAATTTATAAGGCACACAAGAACACACAGTGGAGAGAAGCCTTTTTCATGCTCGGTTTGTGGCAAAAGCTTTTCTTTAAAGTCATATTTAATAAAACACACAACAATACACAGTGGAGAAAAACATTTTTCCTGCTCAGTTTGCGGAAAAAGTTTCTCTCAAAAGTCACATTTAACAGAACACACAAGAACACACAGTGGAGAGAAGCCTTTTTCCTGCTCAGTTTGTGGCAAAAGCTTTTCTTTTAAGTCATATTTAAGAAAACACACAACAATACACAGTGGAGAAAACCCTTTTTCCTGCTCAGTTTGTGGAAAACACTTCTCCATAAACTCAAGTTTAACAGAACACTCAAGAACACACAGTGGAGAAAAACCTTTTTTCTGCTCAATTTGTAGGAAAAGTTTCTCTCAAAAGTCACGATTAACAGAACATACAAGAACACACAGTGGTGAAAAACCTTTTTCCTGCTCAATTTGTGGAAAGAATTTCTATCGTAAGTCGCATTTAATAAAACACACAACCATCCATAGTGGAGAAAAACCTTTTTCTTGCTCAGTTTGTGGCAAAATCTTCTCTCAAAAGTCTAATTTAACAATCCACACAAGAAAACACAGTGGAGAAAAACCTTTTTCTTGCTCAGTTTGTGGCAAAAGCTTCTCTCAAAAGTCTAATTTAACAATCCACTTAAGAACACACAGTGGAGAAAAGCCTTTTTCCTGCTCAGTTTGTGGAAAGAGTTTCTATCGTAAGTCGCTTTTAACGAACCACACAAGAACACACAGTGGAGAAAAGCCATTCAGTTGCAGCGTTTGTGCTAAAAAATTCTTCACTAAACAGGGTGCTGAGAGTCACAATTGTGCTGGTGAGAATTGCAGCAATCCTTGAAGCTTAAAAAAAAAAAAAAAAAAAAAAACGGAAGGAATTGACTCTTTGTGGTAAGATGTAAATGTGATTTTGAATAAAATATGATAAATTTAATTTTGAAAAGCTTTTTTTATTGACATTAAGCCAATGTGATCAGTGCCAGAATAACCATTGTCTCTGAGTGATGATGAGTTGTTTTGTTTTTATATCAAACATTATCAATGAAATTAATTACCTTTTCCTGGAACAACATTTGTTAACGTTATGCTTTTCAGTTGTCTTTTTAATCGTACTTAATGGAAAAGGTGTGAGAAGAAACTGTGCTTATGAAATCGTTGCCTTCCACAATCATCAATAAAATCACTTGTTCCACTTGCTCAACTGGCCTTCATTACGCTGTGTGAAAAGGTGAAAAACTGAACAAGAAGTTGAACTCTAAAAAGAACCAGAAAGAGAAACGCAAATCGTCTCAGTTTCTCTCAAAGGTTTTGGAATGTCAGGAGTTGGCAACTTGATGGCGACTGGAGTCAGCGTTTATTTGTCACCACGGAGGAGATGATCCGCATCACGCAGTTCATTGCTGCTGCTGTCTTAATTGAACCCCGGAGGTTACCTGCCAGCATCCCTGAATTTCACCGGCGGATCTTCAGCTATCCCACGTCTGACCCCAGATTGTTGTGGAATTTTCAGCAGTTAGGGAAGATCAATGAGATAGTCTGGAAAATAAATTGTCTTTTGGGTCAGTCTGCTGAGTGATCTCAATGGGTGCGTGGGAAGATACTGATGCACACAGGAAGATGAAGATTTATTTGACAGGAACTGTGTAATCTTAAAACAAAAATATATTTTTTCTGCGTTGAGCCCACTTATCAGTCAAGGTCGTGTTGTTTTGGCTTCACAAAGAATCCTCTCGTACAAGAAGCGAAAGGCACTTTCTTCAAAAGCAAGTGGCCACAATAAATAACAAAAACCTTACTTGCAAAATAATTGTCCATAATATTAAGATTGAACAAAATAGTGACACAAATATTGAAAAAGTAAACAATGTCACGATTAAACATTGAATACTAAATTATTACTAAAACAGTTCAATGAATCTTGAAATAAATAATGAATCACCGTAGTTTAATGAATACTGAAACGAATAATGAAATATTTAAGTTAGTTAAGTTATAAACACTGAAATCATTTTTTAAGACTCTAACATTTAGAGAATAAAACAGTGATGT
Source organism: Idiotropiscis lumnitzeri (assembly GCF_059441095.1). Lineage (NCBI taxonomy): Eukaryota > Metazoa > Chordata > Actinopteri > Syngnathiformes > Syngnathidae > Idiotropiscis > Idiotropiscis lumnitzeri. The sequence continues at coordinate 31,415,211 of NC_142392.1, read as the reverse complement.
ATTTTAATTTAAAATTCGCAACCACGTCGCTGGCGACAAACCCTGTAAAAAGGCAAATATGTTGACATAAAGTTTCACTTTATCATGTCAACTGTTAATAATAGAGAAATACATTTGGAATACTGTCCAACCAACAACATGGTGTCAGATGTGAAAACAAAACCAGCAACAAAAGTAAAATTCAATACATCTCTCAAGTTCATATTTGGGAACTAAAATGTTTGTTCATGTGCATACGGTTCAAATCGCACGTTTTTCCAATGTTTAGAAGAAGATAACGATGATTTGCATCGCAAATGGTGACATCTGTCTGTGAGTTGGTGACAGTGCTCCACAAAGCCAGCTCTCTCTCTCTCTTGTAGTTCCGTAGCCGATTCGGCCTTAGAATCCATGAGGTTTCGAATAGAGGAAATCAAAATACGCGTTGACGGGCTGCGTCCCAGATTTCACGAGCACTGTTGTGGGGTAGCTTAAAGATGATCCGCTGACCCCCTGGTGCTTTTTTCCCTTGAATCCGTCCGCTCAGACTTAGGTTCTCGACTTCACCTTTCCTAATTGAATGGCCAAGGAACTTTGTCTGTCTGTTTTGGATTACCCGGATGAGCTCACGATTTCGTCCGACCCGTTGTAAGACTGACTCGTTGGTTTCATGAGTGGTGTATGACACACGTAGCATCCGACGGTACATCCACATTTCAGCAGCTTCTAGATTCTTTGTTGTCTTGGCGTTTAATGTCCAAGACTCGCACCCGTAGAGCAGGATTGACCAGATGAAACATCGTAGAAGTCGGTTCTTAAGATCAAGTGTGAGTTTGCGGTCTGTGAACAAGCTTCTCATTCGGTTGAAACCGTCCTTCGCCAGCGAAATTCTACGTCTAATTTCTTTTTCACAACGGCCATCATGGTTGATGACGGAGCCTAAGTAGTTGAAGCTTCGCACCTGTTCGATCTCTGAGGCCTGACATTGGAGTCTGCAAATGGGCTCTGGTTCACTCTTGGAGATGGTCATGCACTTGGTCTTTTTCTCGTTGGTTTCGAGTCCAAAACGTAGGCTTTCCTCACGTAGTGCGTCAAGGAGCTTCTGGAGCCCCTCTTCCGAATCTGCCATGAGGACGGTGTCGTCAGCGTAACGTATGTTGTTAAGCCTTCGACCACCACACAGAATCCCTATACGTATATACAGTGTATATTCGCATAGGTTTGCTTTTTCTGAATGTCTGCTGCTGTTATACATTAACGGCTACATTACGCCGCCGCCTCTGTGTGATCTATACCTTTGCTGCTGTAACACTGCAAATTTCCCCATTGTGGGAATATGAAAGGACATCTTTATCTTTAAAAACCTTGTGTTGGTGCTTCTTAAATAATTTTCCACACGAGTAAGATTGAACAAAATGGTGAAACAAAAATTTAAAAAGTAAATTTTGTAACAATTAAACATTGAATACTAAATTATTCCTAAAACAGTTCACTAAATCTTATAATTAATAGTGAATTATTGTAGTTTAATGAATACTAAAACGAATAATGAAACATTAAAGTACTTAAATACCGAAATCATTTTCGAACACAATAACAGTTAAGTCATAGAACAGTGACATATTTTAATTTAAAATTCGCAATCACAACCTGGTGAAAAACCCTGTAAAAAGGCAAATATGTTGACATAAAGTATCACTTTATCATGTCAACTGTTAATAAAAGGGAAATGCATTTGGAATACTATCCAACCAACAACATGGTGTCAGATATATAAACAAAACCAGCAACAAAAGTAAAATTCAATACATCTCTCAAGTTCATATTTGGGAACAAAAATGTTTGTTCATGTGCATCTTAGGTTTTTCTCTATGTTTAGAAGAAGATAACAATGATTTGCATCGCAAATGGCGACATCTGTCGGTGAATTGGTGACAGTGCGCCACACAGCCAGCAGCCAATCATATCACAGCGGGGTGTGTCCTGTTCTTCCGCTTTCGTGACGAACAGGAAATCCTTTCTGTGCGACTTTGAAGAACGTCGCTCTTTCATTCGTCTCGTCAAACAAAGAGAAGCACACGAGTTATCGCCAAGCAAAGATCAAGTGCGGATTTTTTGGAATTATCATTTGAAAATGTGTGCAAGAACGACACCCAAGTACAAAGAGGAACTTTGGGGAATAAAAGAAGAGAACGAGCAACATCTTCAACTGCTGGACGAAGTTTGCAAGCAGCCTCGTGTTGTGCTACACAAAGCAGGTTTGTACACGTCTTACTCTCATTTGCTTTGTAAAGAACGACTTTCTATCGTTAAAAATGTGCATCACAACATTAAGTTGTTTGGGGAAATCGTTCAAGGTTATTGGCGTTTTATTTTTTAATCTTGCCTTTTATTTGCAGGTCTGCTGAACATTTGTTGATGCCAAATAAAATCAGTGCAGGAAATAAATGCCAAAGAAAAAACAATAGTGGGGGCTGAACTCCATGTTTTTTCCAGTATAAAATTTGAACTGATTATTTAACATTTTACATTTTCTGGTTTTTATATCTTGTTAAAGCAATTCCTTACGGAAGGAATTCTGCCTGACTCTAAAAAATGTGCACACTGCGGCAAAAACATCAATGGCGGATGATCAATTTTAGTGGATAAAACACAAAATATTAAGTTATTTTAAAAAATCAAGTACGTATTGGTCTTATTTATTTATTATCTTTGTACTGCCTCGGTCAATAAACCTCGGGTGGCCCAGCACTGTTTTATGCACATGTGCGTTGTTTCACCCCATCCAAACATTTAAATTACATTTAATGCATCCATCCAGGGTTGCACGGATCTCATCAGTGAACAAGCGCATGCTGCAAGGAATGCATCTGCATCTTTGGCTTACTATGGTGTTAGAATAATATTAAGAGGTTATTATACATTTGCCGTGATGCAGCTTATTTTAATATGTAGTGCATAAAACATGTTGCAGTTTAATAGAGTGAACTATGCTTGAGTGTTTACAGTTTGAGTGTGGCAGGGCGGTGGCACTTCTTCAGAAGTGCCGATGAAGTAAACAACACCGTGATGAGCCCTGATAAGAAGAAGTTGGCCCCAAAGTCTGACGCAAACAGCATCGTGCTGGGTCCTGATAGAAGATGTTAACGACAAAGTCCGCTGCGACCCATGGCGGCACGCCAATGATAAACCGGACTAAACCAGCTTTTGAGAAGACGAACTGTACCACCCTTGAGTGTAATCTGATTTCTTAAAGTGTAATCTTATTTCCCGATGTTATAAAAGGGAATGTGTGAAAAGCATCGGGGAACAGAGGGGAGATAAAGTTGTCAAATAAACTTTGTTAACCTTTCTGTAGCCACTTGGGCTGCATCTCTCTCTCCTTCCAGCTATGAACCCTATATGTCAAATTGGCGAACCTGACATATGGGCTTAAAAAGGGAGACCGCCACAACCCCCTTTTCGACCAACAAGCCCAGGAACATTTAAAGATAAAGATGAAGATGTCCTTTATTAGTCCCACAATGGGGAAATTTGAAGTGTTACAGCAGCAAAGATATAGATCACACAGAGTCGGCGGCGTAATGTAGCCGTTAATGTATAACATTAGCAGCAGACATTCAGAAAAAGCATGCAAATATACACAGTATAAACGTATCTAAGTGTAAGGAAACACTCCTAATGTTTGTCCATTATACGGAGGGGGAAACGCTGTAATGATAAAAACTACTGAATGATTGAAAATACTGCAATCATAAAAATATTGCAATGATAAGAGTACTGTAATGGTAAGAGTACTGAAATGATAGAAAAGTACTGCATGATAGAAAATACTGCAATGGTAAAAGTACTGTAATCGTAAAAGTACTGCAACGATAGAAAAATACTGCAATGATGAAAGTACTGCAATGGTAAAAGTACTGCAATGGTAAAAGTACTGTAATAGTAAAAGTACCGCAATGATAGAAAAATACTGCAATGATAAAAGTACTGCAATGATAAAAGTACTGCAATGATAAAAGTACTGCAATGATAAAAGTACTGTAATAGTGAACATCCTGCAGTGGTAGAAATACTACAGTGATAGAAGTATTGTAATAAGAATACTGTAATGGTAAACAAAATACATCATTGGTCAATATTTAAGTACACCCTTGGCTGAAAGTACAGTAGTAGTTAATATTGCATCCTAGGACTGCACAATTGCACTAATGCCCTCCCGTTTGTAGGCCTGACCCAATGTTCTTGTTAAAAAGTCTGACAGCAGTTGGCAGGAAGGAGCGGCGAAATCTCTCTTTGGTACAGCGAGGGTGTAAAAGTCTGTCACTGAAGGAGCTGTAAAGTGTTCTCAGAGTGTCATTGAATGGGTGGGCTGGTTTGTCCAGCATTGATGACAGTTTTGCCGTCATCCTTCTGCCCCCCACTGAGTCCACAGAGTCCAGGGAGCAGCCCAGGACAGAGCTGGCCCTCCTCACCAGTTTGTCCAGTCTCTTTTTGTCTCGGCCCGAGATGCCTCCTGCCCAGGAGACCACTCCATAGAAGATGACTGATGAAACCACCGAGTCATAGAAGTTCCTGAGGAGTGTTCCCCGAACGCCAAAGGACCTCAGCCGCCTGAGTAGGAAGAGTCTGCTCTGACCCTTCCTATAGAGAGCGTCTGTGTTGTCGCTCCAGTCCAGTTTATTGTTCAGATGAACACCCAGGTACTTGTAAGTTGAGACCCTCTCAACGTCTGTTCCCTGGATATTCACTGGTGCAGGTGGAGAGTGCCGACGCTTGCGGAAATCCACCACCAGCTCTTTGGATTTCCCAGCGTTGATTTGGAGGCGGTTCTGCTGACACCAGTCCACGAACCCCTGCGTAACCCCTCTGTACTCCCGATCGTCATCGTCAGTGATGAGGCCGACAATCGCAGAGTCATCAGAGAACTTCTGCAGGTGACAGGTTGTGGAATTGTATTTGTAGTCCGAGGTGTAGAGGGTGAACAGGAAGGGAGCCAGAACAGTTCCCTGCGGCGCTCCCGTGCTGCAGAGGAGCACGTCAGACACACAGCCCTGTGTCCTCACGTACTGTGGCCGGTTTGTGAGGTAGTCGTGGATCCATGTGATGAGGTGGTGGGCCACTCCCGCCTGCTCCAGCTTGTCTCCCAATAAGGCGGGCTGGATGGTGTTGAAAGCACTTGAGAAATCAAAGAACATGATCCTCACCGTGCCCCCCGCCTTCTCCAGGTGGGAGAATGAAGTGTGGAGCAGGTAGATGATAGCATCATCCACACTGATGCCAGGCTGGTATGCAAACTGGAGTGGGTCCATTGAGGAGCTGACCAGGGGGCGCAGATGGACGAGGACCAGTCTCTCCAGGGTCTTCATCAGATGAGACGTCAGCGCCACTGGTCTGAAGTTGTTGAGCTCCTTCGGATGGAGTGTCTTTGGAACCGGAACCAGGCAGGATGTTTTCCACAGCTGGGGGACTCTGCCCAGCTTCAAGCTCAGGTTGAACATGTGCTGGACGATTCCACACAGCTGGTCTGCGCAGGATTTGAGGAGCTGGGAGCTGATCCCATCTGGGCCTGCCGCCTTCCTCGCCTTCATCTTCCTCAGCTGGTTCTTCACCTGAGATGTTGTGAGGAACAAGGCTGAGCAGGAGGAAGTGGTGGTTGTCTGATGAGGCTGGGAACTGGAGCCTGTGGAGAGAGAGAGGGGCGAGAGAGGGGGAGAGAGGGTCTTGTTCGCAGTGGCAGGAGGGGTGGGTGGGGGCTGCATCAGGGAAGCCTGAGCGGGGTCAGACATTTGATCAAACCTATTGAAAAATAGGTTCAACTCATTTGCCCACTGAAGCCCCCCCCCCTTCTGGGTCTTACCTGCTTGTCCGTGGCCTGAGATGGTCTTCAGGCCCCTCCAGACATCCCTGGCATTGTTCCGCTGCAGTTGTTCTTCCATCCGCATCCTGTAGGACTTTTTCCCCTCACGGATCCTCCTTCTCAGCTGACGCTGCACTCTCTTCAGCTCGTCCTTGTCGCCTGAAACAAAAGCCCTCTTTTTCTCCTTCAGGAGAGCTTTAATGTCCGGTGTGATCCAGGGTTTGTTCATCTTACAGTCCTGGTGGGAATGGTGTTCTCCATGCAGAAGTTAATATAGTCTGTAACTGTGTCTGTTAGACCATTAATGTCCTCACCGTGAGCTTCGCTGAATACCTCCCACACAGTTCAAGGCCTCCTCGGCTTCTCTGGACCATCGCTGAACTGTGCGTGTCACAGCTGGCTGCCTGCGGACGAGAGGTTTGTACACAGGCAGGAGAGCAACCAAGTTGTGGTCAGCTTTGCCCAGCGGGGGGAGGGGCAGTGACGTGTACGCCTCCTTGGTGTTGGCATAGAAGAGGTCCAATATTTTATTGTCTCTGGTTTGGCATGTTACATATTGTGTGAATGAAGGCAGAGAGGAGGAAGGAGAAGCATGATTGAAGTCACCAGAGATAAGGAACAAGGCATTTGGGTGCTGTGTTTGTAGCCTGCTCACAGCTGCATTCAGTACATCACAGGCTGTCTCACCGTTAGCAGAGGGAGGCACGTACGCCGCCACCGCGATCACATGACTGAACTCTCGCGGTAAATAGACCGGACGCATGCTAACAGCTATCATCTCAATGTCCCGACTGCAAAGTTGATCCTTAACAGTTATGTGCCCAGGGTTACACCATCTATCATTAACAAACACAGCCAGCCCTCCCCCCTTTCTCTTACCGCTCTCCAGTGTCCTGTCCGCGCGTAGTATTTGAAAGCCGTCCAATTCCACGACGGCGTCCGGCGTTAGCTCTGTTAGCCACGACTCCGTGAACACCAGCAAGCTAGCCTCCCGGACAATCCTCTCGTGCCGGGTTAGCGCTGTTAGCTCGTCCATTTTGTTGGAGAGGGATCGAACATTCCCCATAATAACGGACGGGAGGACGGGGTGATATCGTCTCCTCCTTGCCTGGCGTTTAGCCCCCGCACGACATCCCCGTCTCTTCCTCCTCAGCTCGCGGGGAATATCGGGTCTCGCTCCGGGAGCCCACGCGGGGTTAGCACGGAGTGCTAACAGCTGATCTCTTGTGTACACGATCGATCCGTAGCTCCGAGTTTCGTCTCCGGACACGATCGCGCAAAAAACAGCCCCCAACAGTAGTAAAACCACCGCAAGTTGGATGTCCATTGCTGAGGTGAGGTAAAAATAAAATAAAAAAGGGTAAAGGGAAAAAACACACGAAAAAGGCTCAATAGTGAGCCACGCTGCTGTAAACAGGCAGCCACTCGCGCGGCGCCGGAACCGGAAGATTTTACATTTTCTGGTTTTTATATCTTGTTCAAGCAATGACTTAGGGAAGGAATTCTGCCTGACTCTAAAAAATGTGCACACTGCGGCGAAAACATCAATGGCGGTTGATCAATTTTAGTGGATAAAACGCAAAATATTACGTTAAAAAAAAAACTAGTACGTATTGGTCTTATTTATTTATTAACTTTTTACTGGATTGGTCGGGTGACAGTCAATGGACCTCGGGTGTGTAGTTTCACCCCATCCAAACATTTAAAATACATTGAATGCATCCATCCAGGGTTGCAAGGATCTCATCAATGAACAAACGCATGCTGCAAGGAATGCATCTGCATCTTTGGCTTACTATGGGCTTAAAAGGGAGAACGTCACAAACCCCTTTTCCACCAACAAGTCCAGGAACATTTAGTTCCTGGTAATAAAGTTCCTGTGGCCCAGGTGGTTTGCATCTCCCCCACAACTCATAGTTCTTGATAATTTATGCAAATGACAATGATGATGTATCAGTGCGAGGTCTTGTGTTACTTTGTTACTCATTATTGACATTCTATGGCTGTTCAGCATCATTGCAGTTACAAAATAATTCAGTGAACTCTAATAATATTATGGTGTATCTTAGTCTAATTTTAATTCATATTGGATAACTTTTAAATATACATTATTCAAATATGTCAACATGAAAGTCAGAGGGAAAGTGTTGTTGCTTAATTTATGTGTAGGGATTTTGATTCTTCACACGTAATTTTGTTTAAAAATGTATTTAGAAACAGAAATTTAACAAAAAATCAAAAGGGGAATGTTGGAACGTACTAGCAGGCTAAATGTCATTTTGGGAAAAAACAAAAAAACAAACATAAATCATGCAATAAATAGCGACTATGATGCCAGGGCCCCTTTAATTCTTTTAGGCATACAGATTAGAATGGAAGCAAAAAGTACCCACGATGAAACTATCTCTAAATGCAAAATGAAAAACTTGTCAAGATATTTCACTTGAAGGATTCCTATTCTATCAATGACATTATGTTGCGATGGCCCCCAGTGGTCCCCATCAATAAGTTAGGGTCCCACAACAGGTGTTCCATCAGACGCACACAAAAGCCTGTGTGTGCTAACTTCAGCTCGCTTCCAGTAACGTCTGTGACTATGTCAGGAATGAAATCGGGCATCAGCCGCAACATGCTTCCTTTTTAAATGCTCGTTTATCACCGTTGTGCTGCGAAAGGAGGTTTACATCGTAGGACGGAATTTTGTGAAATGCCCCCATGGTCCGGTCCAAGTTGGGGTCGCACGCATTGCTCCGTGTGCGGCGGGCACAAGTCAAGGTAGCATGGTAGAAACAATATAAGACAAAGTCGCCGCCTGACCTTTGACTTGGCCAAACCAAATTAGTCTTTTTGTGTCCTGCAGACGTCAGTGAAAACGATCTGTGTTCTGTGAAAGAGGAGCCAGACTTGACTCGCATCAAAGAGGAGGAGGAGGAGGAGATCAACAAGTCACCAGTGAACGTTCTCCCTATAAAGACTGAAGATGAAAACAAGGATGTGAGTGAGGACAACAGAGGGGCGGAGCCTACAAGCAGCAGTTCAAGACATCACGTGACAACAGAAGGTGATGAAGACCACTGGGGGCCATCACAAGCACATAATGAGGACACATTATCAGACGCTCATGACGATGATGATGATGATGATGACGATGATGGGCAAGCCAAAGGTGAAAGGGCACGTCACACTGATTCATTAACTTCAAAGTTGTCTTTAAAACCACACACAAGAACACACAGTGGAGAAAAAACATTTTCATGCTCATTTTGTCGCAAAAGCTTCTCACAAAAGGCACAATTTACAAGGCACACAAGAACACACAGTGGAGAGAAGCCTTTTTCATGCTCGGTTTGTGGCAAAGGATTCTCTCAAAAGGCATATTTAACAGAACACACAAGAATACACAGTGGAGAGAAGCCTTTTTCCTGCTCAGTTTGTGGCAAAAGCTTTTCTTTAAAGTCATATTTAATAAAACACACAACAATACACAGTGGAGAAAAACATTTTTCCTGCTCAGTTTGCGGAAAAAGTTTCTCTCAAAAGTCACATTTAACAGAACACACAAGAACACACAGTGGAGAGAAGCCTTTTTCCTGCTCAGTTTGTGGCAAAAGCTTTTCTTTAAAGTCATATTTAAGAAAACACACAACAATACACAGTGGAGAAAAACCTTTTTCCTGCTCAGTTTGTAGGAAAAGTTTCTCTCAAAAGTCACGATTAACAGAACATACAAGAACACACAGTGGTGAAAAACCTTATTCCTGCTCAATTTGTGGAAATAATTTCTATCGTAAGTCGCATTTAATAAAACACACAACAATACATAGTGGAGAAAAACCTTTTTCCTGCTCAGTTTGTGGAAAATGCTTCTCTCAAAAGTATAATTTAACAAGCCACTTAAGAAGACACAGTGGAGAAAAGCCTTTTTCCTGCTCAGTTTGTGGCAAAAGCTTCTCTGGAAAGTTTAATTTAATAGAACACACAACAACACACAGTGGAGAAAAACCCTTTTCATGCTCAGTTTGTGGCAAAAGCTTCTCTGGAAAGTCAACTTTAACAAAACATAAAAGAATACACAGTGGTGAAAAACCTTTTTCCTGCTCAGTTTGTAGGAAAGGTTTCACTCAAAAATCAACTTTAACAAATCATAGAAGAACACACGGTGGCGAAAAGCCATTCAGTTGCAGTGTTTGTGCTAAAAAATTCTTCACTAAACAGGGTGCTGAGAGTCACAATTGTGCTGGTGAGAATTGCAGCAATCCTTGAAGCTTAAAAAAAAAACGATGTAAATGTGATTTTGAATAAAATATGATAAATTTAATTTTGAAAAGCTTTTTTTATTGACATTAAGCCAATGTGATCAGTGCCAGAATAACCATTGTCTCTGAGTGATGATGAGTTGTTTTGTTTTTATATCAAACATTATCAATGAAATTAATTGCCTTTGCCTGGAACAACATTTGTTAACGTTATGCTTTTCAATTGTCTTTTTAATCCTAATGGAAAAGGTGTGAGATGAAACGGTGCTTATGAAATCGGTATCTTCCACAATCATCAATAAAATCACTTGTTCCACTTGCTCAACTGGCCTTCATTACGCTGTGTGAAAAGGTGAAAACCTGAACAAGAAGTTGAACTATAAAAAGAACCAGAAAGAGAAACGCAAGTAGTCTCAGTTTCTCTCAAAGGATTTGGAATGTCAGGAGTTGGCAACTTGATGGTGACTGGAGTCAACGTTTATTTGTCACCACGGAGGAGATGATCCGCATCACGCAGTTCGTTGCTGCTGCTGTCTGAATTTGCGTCCTGAATTTCACCGGCAGATCTTCAGCTATCCCACGTCTGACCCCAAATTGTTGTGGAATTTTCAGCAGTAAGGGAAGATCAATGAGATAGTCTGGAAAATAAATTGTCTTTTGGGTCAGTCTGTAGAGTGATCTCAGTGGGAGAAGTGCGTGGGAAGATACTGATGCACACAGGAAGATGAAGATTTATTTGACAGTGGAATCTTAAAACAGAGATATTTTTTCTGCATTGAGCATACTTTTCAGTCAAAGTCGTGTTGTACAAGAAGCGAAAGGCACTTTCTCAAAAGCAGGTGGCCACAATAAATAACAAAAACCTTACTTGCTAAATAGTTTTCCATAACATTAAGATTGAACAAAATATTGACATGAATATTTAAAAAGAAACGATTAAACGTTGAATACTAAATTATTACTAAAACAGTTGAATGAATTTTGAAATAATAGTGAATAGGCGTAGTTTAATGAATACTGAGACGAATAATGAAATATTTCAGTGCTTATATCAACACTGAAATCATTTTTAACACTCTAATATTTAGATAATGAAACAGTGACGTATTTTAATTTAAAATTCGCAACAACGTCGCTGGCAAAAAACCCTGTAAAGAGGCAAAGGTGCAAACATGTTGACATAAAGTATCACTTTATCATGTCAACTCTTAATAATAGGGAAATACATTTGGAATACTCTTCAACCGACGACATGGTGTCAGATGTTTTAACAAAGCCAGCAACAAAAGTAAAATTCAATACATCTGTAAAGTTCATATTTGGGAACTAAAATGTTTGGTCAAATGCATACGGTTTAAATCTTTCGTTTTTTCTTTTTTCAAATCGTACGTTTTTCCAATGTTTGGAAAAAGATAACAATGATTTGCATCGCAAATGGCGACATCTGTCGGTGAGCGGTGACAGTGCTCCATATGGCCAGCAGCCAATCATATCACAGCGGGGTGTGTCCTGTTCTTCGGATTTCGTGCGGAACAGACTGCAGTTTTCACGCAGGAAATCCATTCAGCGCTACTTTAAAAATCGACGCCATCTTTAATTCGTCTCGTCGAACAAAGAGAAGCTCACGAGTTATCGCCAAGCAGAGATCAAGTGCGGATTTGTTGGGATTGGCGTTTGAAAATGTGTGCAAGAACGACACCCAAGTACAAAGAGGAACTTTGTGGAATAAAAGAAGAGAACGAGCAACATCTTCAACTGCTGGGCAAAGGTTTACAAGCAGCCTCGTGTTGTGCTACACGAAGCAGGTTTGTACACGTTTTACTCTCATTTGCTTTGTAAAGAACGACTTTCTATCGTTAAAAATATGCATCACAACATTAAGTTGTTTGGGGAAAGCGTTCAAGGTTAATTGCCTCTCTCATGTCTTGAATAGACATTAATGTTTCACAAGTTTGTTTAAGTCAAAGATTTTGAATTTGTTCACCTTTCCTCCTAAGCAAGTATATTATTTTTGTTCTCTTGGTGCCGTTGGAATTTAACTCTAAGACTGTAGAATAACTTTTACCAAATTATTCGAATTAATTATCTGATTCCATTAATGATTAACCAAACATGACCGACATTCATCCAACAATTATGCGCACTCGTTTTGAGAGAAAGATGAGCAGGAAGCCGGCAACTTCACACAGGAGCCGATTTATTCCTCACAGGAGATCTAGTACAAAAGCCCTCTCAACACAGTTCTGCGCGCCTCTGTACCCAACAGAAGACAAAGTTTTGTTACCTCTTTTGGATTTCACCTGGACAGGTAGTATTGATAACACATAGTCCTGTTTACCGATCCCAGTCAAGCCACTGTGGATTGAATTGACACCACAGCACCGTCTCTGACACTTTCTAAATCAACATCGGCCAGTGTTGAACTTATTTGCTTCGTTTGGGAATAAATATGCAACAAGGTAGGGTGCTTCTTATTGCATACTCTACACACCAAACGTCCTTTGCATTCTCTGCTTCTGTGCCCAAAGCACAAACAACCAAAGCACATTCCTTTTTCCTTCAAAAAAGACATCTTTTCGACTTGCGTCTTTTTATCCAATAGAAGGCAAACATCCAAAGAATGTCCAGCTCCACAAAACAAGCATGCCTTTACAGGTAAGTTCTTCTCCATTTTATTTACAGGCTCCATTTTCTTTTCCACAGGTGCTATTGTAGTGGCAAAGCTACTCCCTTTAGCTTTCGTACCAGTCCGAAAAGTCACAGGATTAAACTCTCTTTTTACTGTTGCAGGCAAATCTTGTATATCTCCAAAGAGAGGGTCACATGCAATCTTAACTTGCTTCTCCACAAACTCCACAATGTCATGAAATGTGGCTCTGCGATGGTACGTTTCTTGCAGATGGCAGACCACACTTCTCCACTTATCTCTAAGCTTGTAAGGCAGTTTTTTAACCATAATTTGCATATTGGTGGGCACGTTTAGGTCACCTACAGAATCTCCCGTTGAATTACAGCATTCACGAAGCAATAAACTGTAGGCCTGCATCGCCTTGAGATTTTCTCCCTTTATCAAAGGCCATGAAAGTACCTTGTCCATGTATGCAGAAGCTACTTTAAACGGATCTCCAAAATGTTCTTGTAGCAAAGCCTTCGCTTTAATGAATCCACGAGAAGGTGGCAGATGCTGACAGCTTCGGACCAGATCCAGGGACTGGCCTCTGATATATTGCTCGAGGTAGTACAAACAGTCCTTGTGATTAGGAGTTTTCTTCGATGTTGTGTTCAAAGGCTCTTATGAAACTTAGGTATTGTAATGGATCTCCATCAAATATTTGCAAATCTCGTTTGGGTAACAGCAAAAGTGATTGTTGTTTGAAAAGTGAAGATGTAATTTCATTTTGCTTCTCCAGTGCTGTAAGCAAACGATCAGGTTGTTGGTGAAGCTTGGTCACTCTGTATTGTTGGAATAGTTTCACGTTGTACACCTGCTGGTAGTGATGACAGACCGGCCCCAGTTAAGACAGAATGAAGCTCAGGTTGAGGATACACTTTGGGTCTGACAGTAGAACCTCCTGTTGAAATTATGTACGGCTTTCAAGCAACAATTGCAGCTCTCCCTTGCTGCCGTGGGAGTCGGAAACAGAACGGACGAAAGAAAACTAGCCCTTTTGCGAACCAATGCCGGAGCCGACCATCGAGGTATTCAATGAACCCGAAGATAAAGACAAGTTTGAAAAGGTCCTACAAAAATTTGATGAACACTTGTCTAGCTAAGAAAAACGGAACTTATGAGAGATACGTGTTTCGTTCAAGACTCAAACAGCCCGGTTGGTCCTTTGACAATTTCCTCACCGATCTCAAAATTCAAGCCAAGTCTTGTAACTTTGGTGATCTGAAGAACTCAATGATAAGGGATCAGATTGTGTTCGGGACGAACGAAAAGAAACGAAGAGAGACGCTGTTGAGGGAAGCCGACCCAACATTGGAAAGTGCAATAAAGACTTGCCAAGCTAACAAGCTAGCAAAGCAGCACGTGCTAACTTTCCAAGCAGCGGCATCTTATGAAATAACAGAGTCCGTGAAGGCAGTGACGAGGAAAGGTAAACTGCGATTCAAGAAAAAGACCAAAAACAATGAAAATGATCAAGCTCATTACAGCTGTAAAAAGTGTGGAGAAATGCACGAGCCAAAACGGTGTCCTGCATTTGGGAGAACATGTGCTAAGTGTAAAAAGCAAAATCACTATGCTAAGATGTGCAACACCAGGAAGAAAGTGCACACCGTGCAGGAAGACACAGATGGTAGTGATGACCTAAGTGACACTTTTTTCATCAAAATCGTGTCATATGACGAAAGCGATGTGCAACAACAAACTAGAGGAGACCCAGAGCAAGCTGTTAATGCAGTAAAAGAAGATAAATGGATTGCACCACTGCTTGTCAATGGTTCACTCGTTACTTTTAAAATTGACACAGGAGCAAAAGCAAACATAATTAATGAAAAAGACTTGAAATCACTTGAAGAGAAACCGGAAAGAGTCACAGACAAGGCCGTGAAATTGAAAACTTACAACAATCAGCCAAAAAAAACAAAGGGATGTTGTAGGCTAAAAGTGACAGCAAAGGGAAGACAACACAAGTTAACGTTCAAAATTGTGCCAAGTCGACTGTAGTATATCCTTGGAGACAAGGCAGCTGAAGATCTTGGATTGATAAAAATAATTTACCAAATTAACAAAAAGGATGTCAATAAGAACAACAAAGTGTTGCAGAGTGAAGGTAGTAAGAGTATAGTGAACAAATACTTTTCTGTCTTCAAAGGACAAGGGACGCTACCTTACACTTATAAAATACAGCTCAAGGAAGATGCTAAACCTGTAGTACATGCCCCCAGAAGAGTTCCAGCCCCTCTCAAAGAGAGATTAAAAAAGGAACTGAGCAGAATGACACCGATCGGAGTCATAGAGAAAGTGGAAGAACCCACCGACTGGGTAAATTCCATCACCTGTGTTAAAAAGAGGAACTTCCCAGAGTTACGAGTTTGCCTCGACCCCAAAGATCTGAATGAGAACATTAAAAACGAACATTATCAGATTCCCAAGCGGGAAGAAATCCTGAGTGACATGGCAGGTGCGAAGCACTTTAGCAAATTAGATGCATCGCATGGATTTTGGCAGCTGAAGCTGGACACCGAAAGCAGCAGGTACACCACCTTCAACACACCATTTGGGCGTTTCTGTTTTCTGAGACTGCCATTTGGCTTAAAGTCTGCGCCTGAGATCTTTCACAGAGCTATGGAGTCAATCATAGAAGGTCTGGAAGGAACCCGTGTGTTCATTGATGATTTGGTTGTTTGGGGAAACACGGAACAAGAACACAATGAAAGACTTGAACTGCTACAAAGAGTTAAAATGAATGGACTAAAACTAAAACGAGAGAAATGTCTGTATGTCGTTGTTAATTTTACATTTTAATATTTCCCGATTTCATCATATAAGCAATCCAAAGTATAAAAAATATAATATAGCATGAACAAAAATATTTGGTAGATTTGACAATATTATAGTTTTTCCGAAGTGAGATTCTGCTTCGCAACAGACCCCAAACACTTGATAGAGCTCAACCTAGAAAGTGTATTTAGCCAGTCAGAAATTTATTCAGAAAGCGAAATATCAAATGTATCTGAGGGGATATTTGAAGAGTTTGAGTTTTGTTCAATGGACCATTCATATACGAGCCAGCCTAACACAGCGAGAAAACCAGCGCTGACTCCAGTCGCCATCAAGTTGCCAACTCCTGACATACCAAAAGCTTTGAGAGAAACTGAGACGATTTGCGTTTCTCTTTCTTGTTCTTTTTATAGTTCAACTTCTAGTTCGGTTTTTCACCTTTTCACACAGCGTAATGAAGGCCAGTTGAGCAAGTGGAACAAGTGATTTTATTGATGATTGTGGAAGGCAACGATTTCATAAGCACCGTTTCTTCTCACACCTTTTCCATTAAGTACGTTTAAAAAGACAATTGAAAAGCATAATGTTAACAAATGTTCCAGGCAAAGGCAATTATTTTTATTTACATGTTTGATGTAAACACCAAAACAAATCATCATCACTCAGACACAATGGTTCTTCTGGCACTGATCACATTGGCTTTGTGTCAATAAAAAAGCTTTGCAAAATTCAATATATCATATTTTATAGAAAATCACATTTACATCTTACCACAAAGAGACGGGTCTTTCATTTTTTTTTCTTTTTTTAATCTTCAAGGATTCTCACCAGCACAATTGTGACTCTCCGCATGCTGTTTAGTGGGGAATCTTTTAGCACAAACGCTGCAACTGAATGGCTTGTCTCCACTGTGCGTTCTTGTGTGGATTCGTAAATGTGACTTTCCAGAGAAGCTTTTGCCACAAATTGAGCAGGAAAAAGGCTTTTCTCCACTATGTATTCTTGTGTGACTTGTTAAATTTGCCTTTTGAGAAAAACTCTTGCCACAAACTGAGCATGAAAAAGGTTTATCTCCACTGTGCTTTCTTGTGTGGTTTGTTAAATGCGACTTTTGAGAGAAGCTCTTGGCACAAACTGAGCAGGAAAAAGGTTTTTCTCCAGTGTGTGTTCTTGTGTGAGTTGTTAAATGTGACTTTCGAGAGAAGCTCTTGGCACAAACTGAGCAGGAAAAAGGTTTTTCTCCACTGTGCTTTCTTGTGTGGCTTGTTAAACCTCCCTTTTGAGAGAAGCATTTTCCACAAACTGAGCATGAAAAAGGGTTTTCTCCACTGTGCTTTCTTGTGTGACTTGTAAAATTTGATTTTAGAGAAAAGCTTTTGCCACAAACCGAGCAGGAAAAAGGTTTTTCTCCAGTGTGTGTTCTTGTGTGAGTTGTTAAATGTGACTTTCGAGAGAAGCTCTTGGCACAAACTGAGCAGGAAAAAGGTTTTTCTCCACTGTGCTTTCTTGTGTGGCTTGTTAAACCTCCCTTTTGAGAGAAGCATTTTCCACAAACTGAGCATGAAAAAGGGTTTTCTCCACTGTGCTTTCTTGTGTGACTTGTTAAATTTGCCTTTTGAGAAAAACTCTTGCCACAAACTGAGCATGAAAAAGGTTTATCTCCACTGTGCTTTCTTGTGTGGTTTGTTAAATGCGACTTTTGAGAGAAGCTCTTGGCACAAACTGAGCAGGAAAAAGGTTTTTCTCCAGTGTGTGTTCTTGTGTGAGTTGTTAAATGTGACTTTCGAGAGAAGCTCTTGGCACAAACTGAGCAGGAAAAAGGTTTTTCTCCACTGTGCTTTCTTGTGTGACTTGTAAAATTTGATTTTAGAGAAAAGCTTTTGCCACAAACCGAGCAGGAAAAAGGTTTTTCTCCAGTGTGTGTTCTTGTGTGAGTTGTTAAATGTGACTTTCGAGAGAAGCTCTTGGCACAAACTGAGCAGGAAAAAGGTTTTTCTCCACTGTGCTTTCTTGTGTGGCTTGTTAAACCTCCCTTTTGAGAGAAGCATTTTCCACAAACTGAGCATGAAAAAGGGTTTTCTCCACTGTGCTTTCTTGTGTGACTTGTTAAATTTGCCTTTTGAGAAAAACTCTTGCCACAAACTGAGCATGAAAAAGGTTTTTCTCCAGTGTGTGTTCTTGTGTGAGTTGTTAAATGTGACTTTCGAGAGAAGCTCTTGGCACAAACTGAGCAGGAAAAAGGTTTTTCTCCACTGTGCTTTCTTGTGTGGCTTGTTAAACCTCCCTTTTGAGAGAAGCATTTTCCACAAACTGAGCATGAAAAAGGGTTTTCTCCACTGTGCTTTCTTGTGTGACTTGTAAAATTTGATTTTAGAGAAAAGCTTTTGCCACAAACCGAGCAGGAAAAAGGTTTTTCTCCAGTGTGTGTTCTTGTGTGAGTTGTTAAATGTGACTTTTGAGAGAAGCTCTTGGCACAAACTGAGCAGGAAAAAGGTTTTTCTCCACTGTGCTTTCTTGTGTGGCTTGTTAAACCTCCCTTTTGAGAGAAGCATTTTCCACAAACTGAGCATGAAAAAGGGTTTTCTCCACTGTGCTTTCTTGTGTGACTTGTTAAATTTGCCTTTTGAGAAAAACTCTTGCCACAAACTGAGCATGAAAAAGGTTTTTCTCCAGTGTGTGTTCTTGTGTGAGTTGTTAAATGTGACTTTCGAGAGAAGCTCTTGGCACAAACTGAGCAGGAAAAAGGTTTTTCTCCACTGTGCTTTCTTGTGTGGCTTGTTAAACCTCCCTTTTGAGAGAAGCATTTTCCACAAACTGAGCATGAAAAAGGGTTTTCTCCACTGTGCTTTCTTGTGTGACTTGTAAAATTTGATTTTAGAGAAAAGCTTTTGCCACAAACCGAGCAGGAAAAAGGTTTTTCTCCAGTGTGTGTTCTTGTGTGAGTTGTTAAATGTGACTTTTGAGAGAAGCTCTTGGCACAAACTGAGCAGGAAAAAGGTTTTTCTCCACTGTGCTTTCTTGTGTGGCTTGTTAAACCTCCCTTTTGAGAGAAGCATTTTCCACAAACTGAGCATGAAAAAGGGTTTTCTCCACTGTGCTTTCTTGTGTGACTTGTTAAATTTGCCTTTTGAGAAAAACTCTTGCCACAAACTGAGCATGAAAAAGGTTTTTCTCCAGTGTGTGTTCTTGTGTGAGTTGTTAAATGTGACTTTCGAGAGAAGCTCTTGGCACAAACTGAGCAGGAAAAAGGTTTTTCTCCACTGTGCTTTCTTGTGTGGCTTGTTAAACCTCCCTTTTGAGAGAAGCATTTTCCACAAACTGAGCATGAAAAAGGGTTTTCTCCACTGTGCTTTCTTGTGTGACTTGTAAAATTTGATTTTAGAGAAAAGCTTTTGCCACAAACCGAGCAGGAAAAAGGTTTTTCTCCAGTGTGTGTTCTTGTGTGAGTTGTTAAATGTGACTTTTGAGAGAAGCTCTTGGCACAAACTGAGCAGGAAAAAGGTTTTTCTCCACTGTGCTTTCTTGTGTGGATTGTTAAACCTGCCTTTTGAGAGAAGCATTTTCCACAAACCGAGCAGGAAAAAGGTTTTTCTCCACTGTGTGTTCTTGTGTGGCATGTTAAATGCGACTTTCGAGAGAAACGCTTGCCACAAACTGAGCAGGAAAAAGGTTTATCTCCACTGTGTGCTCTTGTGTGCCTTACTAAATGAGTCTTTCGAGAGAAGCATTTTCCACAAACCGAGCAGGAAAAATGTTTTTCTCCACTGTGTGTTCTTGTGTGGATTTTTAATTGAAACTTTTGAGAGAAACTCTTGCCACAAACTGAGCAGGAAAAAGGTTTTTCACCACTGTGTGTTTTTCTGTGCCCTTTTAAAGACAACTTTGAAGATAATGAGTCAGTGTGACATGCCCTTTCACCTTTAGTTTGCTCATTATCATCATCATCATGAGCATCTGATAATGTGTCCTCATGATGTGCTTGTGATGGCCCCCAGTGGTCTTCATCACCTTCTGTTGTCACGTGATGACTTGAGCTGCTGCTTGGAGGCTCTGCCCCTCTGTTGTCCTCACTCACATCCTTTTTTTCATCTTCAGTCTTTATAGGGACAACGTTCAGTGGTGACTTGTTGATCTCCTCCTCCTCCTCCTCCTCCTTTTTTATGTGAGTCAAGTCTGGCTCCTCTTTCACAGAACAGAGATCGTTTTCACTGACGTCTGCAGGACACAAAAAGACAAATTTGGTTCAGTCAAGTCAAAGCTCATGCGGCAACTTTGTCTTATTTTCTACCGTGCTAAATTGACTTGTGCCTGCCGAACACGGAGCAATTCGTGGTGCGACCTCGATTTGGACCGGACCATGGGGGCATTTCACAAAATTACGTCCTAAGATGTAAACCTCCCTATCGCAGCACAACAGTGATAAACGAGCATTTAAAAAGGAAGCACGTTGCGGCTGATGCCCGATTTAATTCCTGACATGGTCACAGACGTTTCTGGAAGCGAGCTGAAGTTAGCACACACAGGCTATTGTGTGCGTCTGATGGAACACCTGTTGTGGTACCCTAACCTATTGATGCAGACCACTGGGGGCCATCGCATCATAATGTCATTGATAGAATAGGAATCCTTCAAGTGAAATATGTTTACAAGTATTTCTTTTTGCATTTAGAGATAGAACTAAATGTTCCTGGGCTTGTTGGTGGAAAAGGGGGTTGTGACGTTCTCCCTTTTTAAGCCCATAGTAAGCCAAAGATGCAGATGCATTCCTTGCAGCATGCGCTTGTTCACTGATGAGATCCGTGCAAACTTGGATGGATGCATTAAACGTATTTTAAATGTTTGGATGAGGTGAAACTACGCACGTGCACAAAACAGAGCAGGGCTACCCGAGGTTCTTTGACTCTCACCCGACCAAGACAGTAAAAAGTTCATAAATAAATAAGACCAATACGTACTTGATTTTTTAAAAAACGTAATAATTTGTGTTTTATTCACAAACATTGAGCAACCTCCATTGATATTATTGCCGCAGTGTGCACAGTTTTTAGAGTCAGGTCGAATCATTCCATAAGGAATTGCTTGAACAAGATATGTCAAAGTTTTTGTCAAAAACGAGACAAGCCTTCATAAATGAATCACCCAGCCAAGATTATCTTTGTCACTTGCGAGGAGCAGTCCGGCAAAGAGAAAAGCGTTCCCGCTCCTGTGCGGCCTTTTATTGAAGCACAGCAAAGCAATTTGAATATGAAAACTCATAAATAATGGAAAAACATGAACACTTTGACTTCATCACACCCGTCCACACTCTTCCTGTTGTTCGAACGGTTCCAGCTTACAAGACATGTTTGGGTCACACATCTGCTAAATGCGAGCTAAACGGTTTCCTGTCAAACACGGTTCAAGACGTGCATGTTTTTGTGGCTTCCTGCTCAACTGCCAGCATAGACACAACTCTGTTACCACTGAACTCACGTTTTCCTGTTTAAGAGGTCCATGTTTTTGTGACCTTCTATTAACCCGTAAGCATAGTTTTGAAACATGATGACATGACAAACTTAATTTCTTTAACAACATATAAAAACTGGAAAATGTGAAATGTTAAATAATCAGTTCAAATTTTAAACTGGGAAAAAACACGGAGTTTACCCCCCACTATTGGTTATTCTTTGGCATCCATGTTCTGCACTGATTTCATTTGGCATCAGACAACCACCACTTCCTCCTGCTCAGCCTTGTTCCTCACAACATCTCAGGTGAAGAACCAGCTGAGGAAGATGAAGGCGAGGAAGGCGGCAGGCCCAGATGGGATCAGCTCCCAGCTCCTCAAATCCTGCGCAGACCAGCTGTGTGGAATCGTCCAGCACATGTTCAACCTGAGCTTGAAGCTGGGCAGAGTCCCCCAGCTGTGGAAAACATCCTGCCTGGTTCCGGTTCCAAAGACACCCCATCTGAAGGAGCTCAACAACTTCAGACCAGTGGCGCTGACGTCTCATCTGATGAAGACCCTGGAGAGACTGGTCCTCGTCCATCTGCGCCCCCTGGTCAGCTCCTCAATGGACCCACTCCAGTTCGCATACCAGCCTGGCATCAGTGTGGATGATGCCATCATCTACCTGCTCCACACGTCACTCTTCCACCTGGAGAAGGCGGAGGGCACAGTGAGGATCATGTTCTTTGATTTCTCAAGTGCTTTCAACACCATCCAGCCCGCCTTATTGGGAGACAAGCTGGAGCAGGCGGGAGTGGCCCACCACCTCGTCACATGGATTCACAACTACCTCACAAACCGGCCACAGTACGTGAGGACACAGGACTGTGTGTCTGACGTGCTCCTCTGCAGCACGGGAGCGCCGCAGGGAACTGTGCTGGCTCCCTTCCTGTTCACCCTCTACACCTCGGACTACAAATACAATTCCACAACCTGTCACCTGCAGAAGTTCTCTGATGACTCTGCGATTGTCGGCCTCATCACTGACGATGACGATCGGGAGTACAGAGGGGTTACGCAGGGGTTCGTGGACTGGTGTCAGCAGAACCGCCTCCAAATCAACGCTGGGAAATCCAAAGAGCTGGTGGTGGATTTCTGCAAGCGTTGGCACTCTCCACCTGGACCAGTGAATATCCAGGGAACAGACGTTGAGAGGGTCTCAACTTACAAGTACCTGGGTGTTCATCTGAACAATAAACTGGACTGGAGCGACAACACAGACGCTCTCCATAGGAAGGGTCAGAGCAGACTCTTCCTACTCAGGAGGCTGAGGTCCTTTGGCGTTCGGGGAACACTCCTCAGGAACTTCTATGACTCGGTGGTTTCATCAGTCATCTTCTATGGAGTGGTCTCCTGGGCAGGAGGCATCTCGGGCCGAGACAAAAAGAGACTGGACAAACTGGTGAGGAGGGCCAGCTCTGTCCTGGGCTGCTCCCTGGACTCTGTGGGGGGCAGGAGGATGATGGCAAAACTGTCATCAATGCTGGACAAACCAGCCCACCCATTCAATGACACTCTGAGAACACTTTACAGCTCCTTCAGTGACAGACTTTTACACCCTCGCTGTACCAAAGAGAGATTTCGCCGCTCCTTCCTGCCGACTGCTGTCAGACTTTTTAACAAGAACATTGGGTCAGGCCTACAAACGGGAGGGCATTTGTGCAATTGTGCAGTCCTAGGATGCAATATTAACTACGACTGTACTTTCAGCCAATGGTGTACTTAAATATTGACCAATGATGTATTTTGTTTACCATTACAGTATTCTTATAACAGTACTTCTATCACTGCAGCATTTCTACCATTGCAGGACGTTCACTATCACAGTACTTTTATCATTGCAGTACTTTTATCATTGCAGTATTTTTCTATCGTTGCAGTACTTTTACTATTACAGTACTTTTACCATTGCAGTACATTTTATCATTGCAGTACTTTTTAACATTACAGTACTTTTATCATTGCAGTATTTTCTATCATGCAGTACTTTTCTATCATTTCAGTACTCTCACCATTAAGGTACTTTTATCATTGTAATATTTTTATCATTGCAGTATTTTCAATCATTCAGTAGTTTTTATTATTACAGCGTTTCCCCCTCTGTATAATGGACAGGCATTAGGAGTGTTTCCTTACACTAGATACGTTTATACTGTGTATATTTGCATGCTTTTTATGAATGTCTGCTGCTAATGTTATACATTAACGGCTACATTACGCCGCCGACTCTGTGTGATCTATAGCTTTGCTGCTGTAACACTTCAAATTTCCCCATTGTGGGACTAATAAAGGACATCTTCATCTTTATCTTTAAATGTTCCTGGGCTTGTTGGTCGAAAAGGGGGTTGTGGCGGTCTCCCTTTTTAAGCCCATATGTCAGGTTCGCCAATTTGACATATAGGGTTCATAGCTGGAAGGAGAGAGAGATGCAGCCCAAGTGGCTACAGAAAGGTTAACAAAGTTTATTTGACAACTTTATCTCCCCTCTGTTCCCCGATGCTTTTCACACATTCCCTTTTATAACATCGGGTAATCAGATTACACTTTAAGAAATCAGATTACACTCAAGGGTGGTACAGTTCGTCTTCTCAAAAGCTGGTTTAGTCCGGTTTATCATTGGCGTGCCGCCATGGGTCGCAGCGGACTTTGTCGTCAACATCTTCTATCAGGACCCAGCACGATGCTGTTTGCGTCAGACTTTGGGGCCAACTTCTTCTTATCAGGGCTCATCACGGTGTTGTTTACTTCATCGGCACTTCTGAAGAAGTGCCACCGCCCTGCCACACTCAAACTGTAAACACTCAAGCATAGTTCACTCTATTAAACTGCAACATGTTTTATGCACTACATATTAAAATAAGCTGCGTCACGGCAAATGTATAAGAACCTCTTAATATTATTCTAACACCATAGTAAGCCAAAGATGCAGATGCATTCCTTGCAGCATGCGCTTGTTCACTGATGAGATCCGTGCAACCCTGGATGGATGCATTAAATGTATTTTAAATGTTTGGATGGGGTGAAACTACGCACACGTGCATAAAACAGTGCTGGGCCACCCGAGGTTTATTGACCGAGGCAGTACAAAGATAATAAATAAATAAGACCAATACGTACTTGATTTTTTAAAATAACTTAATATTTTGTGTTTTATCCACTAAAATTGATCATCCGCCATTGATGTTTTCGCCGCAGTGTGCACATTTTTTAGAGTCAGGCAGAATTCCTTCCGTAAGGACTTGCTTGAACAAGATATAAAACCCAGAAAATGTAAAATGTTTTAACGAGCTCAAATTTTATACTGGGAAAAACATGGGGTTCACCCCCCACTATTGGTTATTCTTTGACATTTATTTTCTGCACTGATTTCATTTGGCATAAACAAATGTTCAGCAAACCGACAAGTAAAAGGCTACATTTAAAAATAAAATGGCAATAACCGTGAACGACTTCCCCAAACAACTTAATGTTGTGGTGCATATTTCTAACGATAGAAAGTCGTTCTATACAAAGCAAATGAGAGTAAGACGTGTACAAACCTGCTTCGAGTGGCACAACACGAAGCTGCTTCCTAACTTCGCCCAGCAGTTGAAGATGTTGCTCGTTCTCTTCTTTTATTCCACAAAGTTCCTCTTTGTACTTTGGTGTCGTTCTTTGACACATTTTCAAATGATAATTCCAATAATTCCGATCTCTGCTTGACGTAGAGTCATGTGCCTCTTTTGTTAGCGGCTAGCTAGCTAACAAGCTAAGCTAACTACGCCGAAAAGCATCAACGCGCGAAGATGAGGTTATCGGGACACAAAGACTTAATTAATTATGTCGTAGTCCTTTAGAGTAGCACTGGACATCCTATGAGAAAATTACAGTCAGTTCCACACTAAATCAGAAGAATTTAGCGGTGGCTGTTTTTGTTCCGGTGTGGAGGAGTCGGTGGATCTGGTCGAGGTCCTTCGGAAGCTGCGCGCTAGGTAATGACGTCATGCCTTAAGCACGTATTTTTCAAATATATTTCTTTGACTCTGTGTTTGTTTTACCCCTGGCTGTTCTATTTTAATATATATTTTATATAATATTTTAATTGGGTCGATATTTTTTTTTGCAAAATAACTAAATTAACGCCACATTGGCCAGTCAGCTCATACGTCACTTCTGCCTATGCCCCGAGAAGCCGCTGCTGCTACAGCAGTGGGACGTTTCCATTTCTCCGACCGAACTTGCAACAATGCTGTGGTTCACTCGGGCTGCAAGATTGTATGAATATAATTTCTGCATATACTAGCAGTGCTTCTCAATTATTTCACGCCCACCCCTACCAAGAGGAAAAAGATTCGCTCCCCCCCACCACCAAATTTTTTTTGTCTTTGTATAGTGATGTTAGCTTGTCAATAAAATATCCCTTAACGAAGCTAAATTCCTAAGAAATATGATTTTGAGAACTATTATTGTGAGGATCTCGAAACTCAGTACTCTGTTCTGCAAATATTGATGAGATGATAAATATTTACTCATACGGTTTTTGTAAAAAACCTTATGAACATCAGCAAACCAAACACAGTTATTAATACGTACATAATATAGAAAAGACAAAAAGAAGAGCCAGGGGGATTTTAAACAAAAAATATTTGTAAATAACATAAAGCAACAGCTTTAGTATGTTTACGATACGTTTTTTAAAAAAATAATTTTATGGTGACTATACGTTTTTTTAATGGTTACTGTAACAATATTATTGTTAGTTATGTTATGTTGCTTAGGGGCCGATTACAGTGACGGACGAGAGAAGGAGGAAGTGACGTTTTCTCTATGTCAACAGACTGAAGTAACGTACTGTACTGCAAAAGTTAAGAAGTTAATAAAAGTGAAGTAAGCAAGTCAATGCTTTAACCGTCCACTCTGTATGAGAAAAAGGACAGAGTGAAACATGGTGGCAGCGCGTGAGTCATAACTGGCGACGGGAAGAGAGTGTTGAAAGGATCGCTAGCTTGTTAGCACGGAAGCTAACTACGGACAGTCGCTACGATGGAAGGACTGCGACCGCCGCCGATTCTGGCTTTGGATTCAAACAATTTGACGAAGACGTGGAAAGCGTGGAAAGAGGAATTCATATTGTATGTGGACCTGACAATACCGGACTCGGAGGAATCCACGAAATGCAAGCTGTTTTATTACCTCATAGGCGAAGAAGGTAGAGAACTGTTGAACACGTTGTTGATGGATGTTGTGTCGGCAAGAACTACCGTGAGGGAGATGATGAGAAAATTCGACGAACATTGTAACCCTAAGTTAAAGGAGACTGTGGGGAGATACAGATTCTTCATGAGAGATCAGACACCGGGCGAAAATGTGGACAAGTACGTTACTGAATTGAGAGTTTTGGCCAGCACCTGCAATTTTGAGCAGCTGAGAGACTCATTGATAAAAGATAGAATCGTGTGTGGCACAAACGACAATGCGCTGAGGGAAAGACTGCTGAGAGAAGACAATCTGACATTAGAAAAACGCATGAAGATTTGTCGAGCAACAGAGTTGTCACGAGAAAACTGCAAAACACTGCAAGGGCAGTCAGAGGAGGAAGTGCATCTACTCAAACAAGAAAAAGCAAGCAGAGGTGATGTTTGCTGTAAGTTTTGTGGCAAGAAGCATGAGTGGAATAAAAAGAAGTGCCCTGCTTTTGGAAAAAAGTGTAAAAAATGTGGGAAGGCTAATCATTTTGCTGCTATGTGTAAGACAAAAAATGCACATGGTAAAAATGATAGAGCTGTGAATGCAATTCAAGAGCAAGATAAAAAAGAATATGAAGATATTATGATGATAACCCACATCGTTGAGACAAAAGAGAACGTGAACCAAATTGGAGACAGACATACTCCAGAAAAACAACTCTTTGCTGGTATGCTAATTGACACTACACAAGTTAAATTTCAAATAGACTGTGGAGCGAGCTGTAATGTCATTCCTGTGCATCACCTAAACCAGATGTTAAGCTGGAACATTCTGACAAGGTACTGGTAATGTACAATAAAACAAAAATGAGTCCATTGGGCCAGTGTCGAGTCAAAATAAGGGACCCGAGGAATAACAAACTCTACCGAGTGCTGTTTCAAGTTGTGGACATGGAAGGAGGTGTTCCAATTTTGGGCAGAAAGGCAAGTGAAGACATGAAGCTGATAAAGGTTCAATATGAGAACATCATGACAGTGGACAGCATAGTAACAAAAGAAGTGATGTCTGTCGCAAAAGATGAACTTTGCAACAAAATATTGACGATGGAAATGATAGAGACAGAATTTTGTACTGTTTTTACTGGTGATGGCTGTATACAAAATTGAAATAGATAATAGTATACCACCAGTAAAATTGCCAAAGCGCAGAGTGCCAGTTTCAATGATGGTACCCCTCAAGGAGGAACTAAAGGAACTGGTAAAAAGAGAAATCATTGCACCCGTGGAACGAAGTACAGACTGGATTAGTAGCATGGTGTCATTGAGAAAACCGAGTGGGAAGTTGAGGATCTGCATTGACCCCAAACCGTTGAATCGAGCACTTAAACGGAGCCATTTTCCACTCCCAACAATAGATGACATCTTACCCGAACTTGCAAATGCAAAAGTATTCACCGTTTGTGATGTAAAACATGGATTTTGGCAAATTAAACTTGAGGAGGAGTCAAGTTATCTCACAACCTTCTCAACCCCAGTTGGACGCTTTAGGTGGCTCAGGATGCCAATGGGCATAAGCCCAGCGCCAGAGATCTTTCAAAGGAAACTCACACATGCACTGGAAAACCTACCTGGAACATACATCATTGCTGATGATATATTAATCACAGGAGAAGGAACAACCCAGGAGGAAGCTATCCGAGACCATGATGTGAAACTGAGACGCTTCTTACAGAGGTGCACAGAGAAAAACATAAAACTAAACAAGGACAAATTCAAGCTGCGACAAACAAAAGTACCTTATATAGGACACCTACTGACAGCTGAGGGACTGTGTGTAGACCCAGAGAAAGTGCGAGCCATCAGGGAGATGCCGAGACCTTTTGATGTGAAAGGAGTACAGCGACTAGTGGGTATGGTAAATTACCTATCAAAATTCTATGAACACTTGTCAGATGACTGTGAAGTTTTGAGACAACTGACACATAAAGAAAACATGTGGGAATGGACAGAAGTCCAGGAAGGGGCATTTGAGCGACTGAAAGAAAAGATAGCCAACGCTCCAGTCCTGAAAGACTACGACCAGCGAGAAGCTCTGACGCTGCAGTGTGATGCTTCCGAGACAGGACTGGGAGCTGCCCTCATGCAGGATGGAAAGCCAGTGGCATATGGTAGCAGAGCCATGACACCAACTGAGAGGGGCTACGCTCAAATAGAGAAAGAATGCCTCGCAATTGTATTTGGAATGGAGAAATTTCACCAGTACACCTATGGAAGAGAGGTGGCCGTCCAAAGTGATCACAAGCCCTTGGAAAACATCCACAAAAAACCTTTGCTCAGTGCACCAAAGAGGCTTCAACGAATGTTGCTCAGGCTACAGAAGTACAATATACATGTGACTTATAAACCAGGCCGGGACATGTTGGTAGCCGATATTTTGAGCAGAGCATATTTACCGGACTGTCAGGAAGTGGACATGGAGTCTGGGGTGGAAACTGTTAATATGATTGAGCACCTGCCCATCTCGACTAAAAGACTCACCTCAATTCGATTAGCGACAAAAGAAGATAAAAAATTACAACAGCTGATAAATCTGATCCAAAAAGGGTGGCCAAAGAACAAAAAAGACATCCCAGCGGATCTCCAACATTTCTACTCATCTCAGGATGAGTTAAGTCATCAGGATGGAATTGTTTTCAAAGGAGAGAGAGCAGTGATTCCTGATGCACTCTGGAGGGATATGACTTGTCGCATCCACTCTTCTCATCTCGGGATTGAAGGATGTCTCAGACGTGCGAGAGACTGTGTATACTGGCCGGGAATGAATCAACAAATAAAGAACTTTATATTAAAATGTGATGAATGCCGGTCAGTGGACTCCAGACAGCAGAAGGAGATGCTACACTCGCATGAGATGGAATACAGGCCCTGGGCAAAAGTAGGAACGGACTTGTTCTCATTCCATGGCAAGGACTACTTAATAACTGTGGATTATTATTCCAACTTCTGGGAAGTAGATTATCTTCCAGACACTACAAGCGCCACCGTTATACGAAAACTCAAAGCACATTTCGCACGACAAGGGATTCCGGATATTGTGGTATCAGATAATGGCCCACAATATACCTCCCAAGAGTTTAGACGATTTAGCCAGGCATGGGAATTCACACACAGAACATCATCACCTGGTTACGCCCAGAGCAATGGAAAGGCAGAGTCTGCAGTAAAAACTGCCAAATGTCTCATGAAGAAAGCTGCAATGGCTAGACGGGACCCTTATCTGGCAATATTGGACCATCGCAACACACCGAGCCAAGGTCTTGCAACGAGCCCTGCGCAGAGACTGCTAAACAGGAGGACGAGGACACTGCTCCCTACAAGAGATACTCTGCTAGAACCGGAGCTGCATAACAATGTGCAAGGAATTAGACACAACCAACACCGTCAAGGAAAATATTACAACCGCACCGCTAAAAATTTGGATGCCCTGAAAAATGGAGACAAGGTGAGGGTCCAGCCTTTCGATCTTCGTGGCGTCTGGAGACCTGCACGAGTAGTAGGACCGGTGGATCACAGATCTTATGAGGTGAAGCTGGACTCTGGAGGAGTTGTGAGGAGGAATCGACGACATCTTAGACGAGACCATGATACAGGATCTGTCACGTCAACGAGGAGTGGGACTCAGGGGACTTCAGACTGTGTGGATGCAACCCAGCAGTGTGGCACCAGGGACCAAACCAAAGTTGTCACCAGATCAGGTCGTCAGGTGTTTAAGCCTAGATATTTGGAGGACTACACGCAGTGAAGACAGAAGATTTGGGATATTTATGTTGGAAAAAAAAAAAAAGGAAAAGAGGTTTTCGATATTTATTTTAGGAAAAAAAAAAAAAACTGTAAATGTCAAGGTATAATTTGTTTGCTGGTTGGGGGGTTGGATAATACTGACAAGATGTTTTACATAATGTTTTGGAGCCAACATAATAGAAAGAAGATGTTATATTTATTTGAAGGATTGGAATTTGTTAATATATTTTGGGTTAATTTACAAATAATGCACTGAAAGTGACGCTTTATGTTGACAAAGTTATGTTAGGCATAATTTTCTAGTATGAATACATAATCTGCATGAAAATGTGTGTGCAACGTTTACATCGCAAGGAAGTGCTTCAAATTGAAAAAAGAAAAGATGTAACAATATTATTGTTAGTTATGTTATGTTGCTTAGGGGCCGATTACAGTGACGGACGAGAGAAAGAGGAAGTGACGTTTTCCCTATGTCAACAGACTGAAGTAACGTACTGTACTGCAAAAGTTAAGAAGTTAATAAAAGTGAAGTAAGCAAGTCAATGCTTTAATCGTCCACTCTGTATGAGAAACAGGACAGAGTGAAACAGCCCTCGCTATTGCCTTTGCCCTCGCTATTGCCTTTGCCCTCGCTATTGCCTTTGCCCTCGCTATTGCCTAGTGATGGGTAGATGAGGCATCCTGTATCGTTTCGACACAGTGACACAATGGCCGTGTCCAAATTAACAGGCTGCGACCTCCGAAGGCCAGTTCCCAGGCTGGGTCCTCGAAGCCTAAGAAGGCTCCTCCTCATGTAGCCTTATATGGACCGCATAACCCGTGGTGAATTTGGACAGGCTCGATAGCTACGTACAAATAACTAGGCTGCGTCCTTCGATGTCTAATATGGCGGACAGAAGACGTCATTTCCGGTGCGACAAGGACGCTTACGCCGGTGTCCAAATTCACGCGGCCTCCGAGTACTGGCCTTATAATCTGTCCTCGTTTCCGTGGAAACTCCATGGAAACGGGCCCTGAGTGAAGGCTACGAGCATGCAACCTTCGCAGCCTTAAAAGCCTCGCTCTTCTTCTACGCCGTTCTACACTCGCAAGATGCAAACTACCGAAGCCACGTCTTCCGCCTCACCCGAGTGCACTTTCAGATGTAAGTATAAGTTCTTTATATGCAATATTAAAACATCACTCATGAGAAATATTGGGCAGCAATGTTTGGATATTTAGCTCCAGCTTAAGATAATTTTGTTAGTTGCGAAATCGGCCAAATATAACTAAGGTAGCTCTAAGAACTATTGCATAGGAGGTACGGCTGAAACATTTGAATTGTCTTATTTCTGCATGTTAGCATTATTTTATTTAATCTTTTCCTTATGTTTTAGGGAGCAAGGAGATGACCGCGCGGCTGATCAAGCTGCGCGGGGAGTACGACAGCCTCTTTACGGGGGCCAAGTTCTCCGCAGCCACAGCATGGAGGTAAAAATACAATTACTATCGGGAAAAATATTTGACGGGTTATTGTCTTATTAACATCCATTTAAACTCAAAATATCAAAAGGAAAACGCATAAGAATGGCGAGACCCACTATAGCAATTTTAGTTTCCATTCATCAGCCATTTGTGTTTGAATTGCGCTAACACGCAGCTGTTTATTTATCCTAGCACAGAATGTGCCCTGTATAAATTCCATGTACCTCCTGCAATGTGCTCCCCAATTACTGATATTAATGAATAATATGCGAATCACCCTCCACATTAACATGATAAAACGCACTGAAACGGTCATGAACTAATGTACTGAAGTACATAAATCTGCATGTTACCCATAACACCAGGATTTCTGACTAATGTTTGCATCTTTTTACCCTTTTTTTCATCCTTTATTTTTGCATGCATTTTTATTTATTTAATACAGGACCATCGTGAAAAAACTTGAGCTGCAGGGCAAAGTGACGCCCCTGCAGGCAAAAAAAAATGGGATAATTTAAAAATGAAGTATAAAGTATGGAAGTCCACATTTTTTTTTCTTGTGTGTGAAAATGAAGATATAAATGTTTTATCTTTTTGCTTCTTTTCATATAAAGGATTGCAAAAACCCAGGGACCGGCGAAGGGGTGGCAGCGAGAGCTACTGCTGATACTTGGCCCTGGTTCGAACTTATGGATGGAGTGCTCGGACAGAGACCGTCCATCACCCCCCCTGTCCTAATTGCCTCCATCCCTGAGGAAAGACCAGGGCCAAGTCAGGCCATCCCTGAAGAAATACCAGGGCCAAGTCGGGCCAGGGTGATGCAAGAGGAGGAGGAGGAGGAAGAAGAAGAAGAAGTAGAAGAAGAAGAAGAAGAGCGAGGCCAACAGCCGGAGCAACGACAGAGAGGGAGAAAGCGAAGGAGAGAGGATGAATTGATTGAACTATACAGACTCGATTTAGCAATGCGGAGACAGGAATTGGAGAGACAGAGGTTGGCAGAGGAGGGAAGGGCAACTGAGAGGAGGGAGACGAAGGTTTTTCAGTTTAATGGAAAAAATGATTGATCAAAATAAAAATCAATGCTTGGTGTTCAAGACTAAAATTTAGATAACATTCATTTAAAATTAAACAAAAACCGGGGTACTTTCAAAACAGATGAACTAGTTCGTATCCCAGTCACATCTTGAGATCAGCTTCTTCAGACAAAAGTGAAAAAGCCCAGGTTTGTGAAAGACCAAAACCTTTACAATAATATGAAGACTCCACCATGTCTGTTTTGCTTACAAACTATTAATTCATTGAAAAACTGGTGGACAAACAAGGCATAAATTAAGTACATCATAACTCACAGTAACTATTCACAGTAAATAAAAAGCATTCCCCAGTTCATAACTGTTGCAGGATAAACCTGAGTGTGTCAGTGCTGTTTTGCCAATTTTCGCCTGAGCAGGGACTCATTTGGAGCATGGATGGAACCTTTGTTCCAAGACCCATGACATGGATGGGGCACGAGCAAGAGTCCTGATTTTCCTCTCGTGACTTGAAGTGGGGCATCATACCGGTTGCAGTGTCCACTACATCATCCATTACGTGGGGGTTTGCAGGGATGGTTGGGGCAATAGATGGCTGCCATGTCACTACAAAAGATGGGAGATTTATTAACCATTCATTACATTGTATTTGAATCTATTTTTCCATCTTCTGATATTTTGCCATGTTTGTGTGGCTGTGCTGTTTGATGATTCAGTTAAAGATTATTTTGTGGCATATTTGATGGGATGATTGCTCAAATACCATTGTGCAGTTAAAAGTATTTAAATACCTAAATATACTCGTGGTCCTCTGGTACCTCCTCCAGGGCAGACACCTGAGCAGACAGGTGGTCCCTCCACTGCACTCCAGCGACTGTGTCAGCCACCTCTTCCACAGCAGCCTCCTCTTCCCCTTCGTCCTCCGAGGCCATGAGGTCTCCCACCCCAAGGCAGATGTTGTGGAGGACGGCACAGGCAGCGATGACCTAAAAGAAATAAAAAGGAAATGCTCTATATTAGCTATATTTGATAGTTATTGCACTGAACAGGACATGATTTGATCCTGAAAAAAGAGCAACATATTGAAAGTATAAGTATCAATTATACTTTTTTTTTTTATTTACTTACATGTGGTGCAAAGGTGTGGTGCACCTCCAGGGCGTGGAAAAAGATGGCCCGGAATCTCACCTTCATCATTCCAAAGTGAATGTCACTACAAAAGATGGGATAGATTTATTAACCATTCATTACATTGTATTTGAATCTATTTTTCCATCTTCTGATATTTTGCCATGTTTGTGTGGCTGTGCTCAATAATTGTGCTGTCAATTATTGAGCGTGCCTTGGAATGATGAACGTTGAAGCGCCGGGCCCCCACGCCCTGCACCGGCCGCTTGTAAGGAGTGATGAGGGGGAGTGGTCGCTGGAGGCACGGATACCCTCCATCTGCCAAGATGAAGTGCCCTGGAGGAGGATACAGCCCTCTTTGGTAAAGAGGGCTGTGCCGGAGGACCCTGGAGTCGTGGACTGATCCAGGCCAACCCAAGAATATGTCCAGAAAGCGACCCTGATGGTCACACACAGCTTGCATGATTATGCTGCTGAAAAGCTTGCGGTTCTTGTAGTCATGACCATCAGGGCCACTTGGAGGCTTGATTCGGACATGACAACCATCTATTGCTCCAGCAGCTCTTGCAAATGCATGGTGCCTCGCCAGTCCTGCAAATCCCTGGGTCACTGCCTGAAGGTCTCCTGCAGTGTTGGGGAAGTGGATGACTCTGTGGCGAAGAGCCACCACTTCCCCAGTGACCCGGCGGATGATGTAGTGGGCAGTGAACCGCGGCATCCCAAATGCTCGTGCCACCACCCGATATGATGCCCCACTCGCCAGCCAGAAGAGAAAGACAAGGACCTCTATCTCGACACCCCATCCATGTCGTCGGTCTTGGTCCAGGAGGTTCAGCAACACTCTGAAAGAGTCCCTGCTCAGGCGAAAGTCTGTTTGGAGATCCTCTCCATTGAAAAAACGATCCAACACTGGCACACCCAGGTTTATCCTGCAGTATGGACTTCTTGGCTGTTAATGTTTTGAATAAAAAAAAAAAAAACATGAACGCATTAATTATTGTACTTGTTTCGTTTGCTTGCATCATTCCTACAGTATCACCAACTTAATTTTAATAACTCTGGCCCTAAACTCTCTAGTGGTATTCTGGTGTTTTGCCATATGTAAAAGTATGTGTTTGGTTACAAACTAATCATGGGGACAATAAAGCCGTCACAAGTATCTGAATTCATAAAAACTGTTTCAGAATGTATATAATTATATCATTTCCATTCAATATTCGTTCCATTATGAAGCTAACACATGTACTACTGAAGTTGTACTACTGATGTTTTTAGCTCATCTGTAACCATCACGTTATAACCCTATTGACCTGTCAATGTTGGTAATAGTGTGAAAATGCTGATAGACGTTTTTGGAATTTACTTCATTCCTTCGATAAAGGACAACTCTGCGATGGGAAAGCGTGATCCTCCTCTCCTCAAGAACAAAATGGAAATAAACCAAAAAGTGAAATAAAATGAAGAAAAGTTCGGGTTCCATCGTTTAAAATGAAATAATACAAATGTTTTGCTAAGCCGATGCCTTCGGTCTGGCGCTCGTCGCTGATTATCCATTGATTATCCAAGCCGTTCATAAATCCACCACAAATACGTATCACCTGTGTCGAACAGAGGAGCAAAGTACATGGGGGCGTAACGTAAATGTTGCGCCAAGCGGCCTTGGCTCCATGGAAACGAAGACCAATTCCAAGGCTGGATTCGAAGGTCGCACGTGACAGCCGTGAATTTGGACACCACGCGCGGTCGTGTCGCGCCGAAAGTGACGTCATGCGGCCGAAAA
The DNA here is from genome assembly GCF_059441095.1 of Idiotropiscis lumnitzeri. NCBI lineage: Eukaryota > Metazoa > Chordata > Actinopteri > Syngnathiformes > Syngnathidae > Idiotropiscis > Idiotropiscis lumnitzeri. The sequence continues at coordinate 31,379,810 of NC_142392.1, read as the reverse complement.
AGCAGCCTTCGGAGGTCGCAGCCTGTTAATTTGGACACGGCCATATTCTTTCTTTTTTTAAACCACAATGGCCGAAGGAGGGAAAAGTGTGGATTTAATTTCAGATCCACTTGCAAGGACATTTTCAAGTCGGACCTTTCAAGAGAAGCTATATCGTCCAACACTCACTCAGTGGTGCGTAAGTGTGTTTCTGGATATTATTTGTCCAGCCGTGGTGTCATAAATGATGGTATTTTGATGTGGATTCATTCAAGTAGGACAAAGTAGGAATTCCCTGAAGGCACAGGTGTGAAATGCACTGAAGTAACTTAAAAATTAAAAGTAAAAAACTTAAGATTGCTTAAGAATGTGCAAGAAAGAAAAATGTTGACAAATGTTGAAAATAATGATATTTTCCAGGAGGTATTTATTTCTTTGTTGTTTATACATTCAATTCTATACTTATTTCAATATTTGAGTATTATTTTTCTTTCAATATGTAGTATATTTTGTCTTTGAAGTGTGGGTCCTTGCTGCCTTCCGGAGAGGCAGCCGAGCAAGGCTGGATTGGTGATGGAAAAGAACTGGTTCAAAAAAGATTTTTTCTCGTCATATGCTGATGTCAAAAGAAGTCTCCCCAAAAACATGTGCGTGTGTGCACTCCGCGCGTGTGCGAGCCCCCTCTCAGACATTCCCTTCTTATAGGGAATGCCCAAAAAGGACATGAATATCTAATTTTCCCTTGTTGCATATGCATTCCCATCCCGCTAGTCTTTGGGATTTCCCTCCAAAAGTCCCCCAGAGGGAGAACAGATGCGTCTCCCCGTTGATACGACCAGTCTACTCGTGACCACCTTAAATTACTTCCATACCCTGGAAGGTCACTGACCTGGCGAGAGAATTCCCCCCACCATAAACAATACTCAGGCCTATTTTCTTTCAGGGCAGTATCTGGTTACATTGGAACTTCAGAACTAAGACTGGTCACTTCTGTGAGCTCCAGTCCCTTCATAGTTTCATAAAGAGAATTACTTCCTATATCTAAATTAGGCCATTTAAAAATACACAACTTTTTTTTTCATTTATTTCAATTAATATTTAAGCTTGCTTATGTAATACTACAATATTTATTCAATTATTTTAATGTTAAATTATATCAATATTAATTTAAACCTTTTTATTTCACACTTGAATATTTCTTAACTTATTTGTTCATTTGAATATGTGTGCAATTTAAATCATTCCATCCCTCCAGCCATTTTCTGCCGCTCATCCAGGGTCGGGTTATTGAATTAATTTAATACTTAAGTATTTTTTATATTTCAATATTTATTTCAAGATTAACTCTTCTCAATGTGTTCAATATTTATAAAATGTTTCTATATTTCTTATTAATTGCATTAAGTCTGAATGTCGTTGCTAATTTTACATTTCAATATTTCCAGATTTCATTATATAAGCAATCGTAAAGTATAAAAAATATAAGTATTTTGTATATTTGACAAAATTATAGTTTTTCCGAAGTGAGATTCTGCTTCGCAACAAACCCCAAACGCTTGATAGAGCTCAACCTAGAAAGAGAAACCGAGACTATTTGCGTTTCTCTTTCTGGTTCTTTTTAGAGTTCAACTTCTAGTTCAGTTTTTCACCTTTTCACAGCGTAATGAAAGCCAGTTGAGCAAGTGGAACAAGTGATTTCATTGATGATTGTGGAAGGATTACATAAGCACGGTTTCTTCTCACACCTTTTCCATTAAGTACGATTAAAAAGACAACTGAAAGGCATAATGTTAACAAATGTTATTCAGGCAAAGGCAATTAATTTTATTTACATGTTTGATGTAAACACCAAAACAAATCATCACTCAGACATGATGCTTATTCTGACACTAATCACATTGACTTTGTGTCAATAAAAGAGCTTTGCAAAATTCAATTTCATCATATTTTATTCAAAATCACATTTACATCTTACCACAAAGAGTCGGTTCTTTCATTTTTTTTTCTTTTTTTAATCTTCAAGGATCGCTGCAATTCTCGCCAGCACAATCGTGTCTCTCAGCACTACGTTTAGTGAAGAATTTTTTAGCACAAACACTGCAACTGAATGGCTTTTCAGCACTGTGTGTTATTGTGTGGCTTGTTAAATTTGCCTTTAGAGAGAAACTCTTGCCGCAAACCGAGCAGGAAAAAGGTTTTTCTCCACTGTGTGTTCTTGTGTGGCGTCGTAAATTTGACTTGTCAGAGAAACCCTTGCCACAAACTGAGCATGAAAAAGGTTTTTCTCCAGTGTGTGTTCTTGTGTGTTCTGTTAAATATGTCTTTTTCGAGAAGCATTTTCCACAAACAGAGCAGGAAAAAAGGTTTTTCTCCACTGTGTGTTCTTGTGTGTTCTGTTAAATATGTCTTTTTCGAGAAGCATTTTCCACAAACAGAACAGGAAAAAGGTTTTTCTCCACTGTGTGTTCTTGCGTGCCTTGTGAAATGAGAATCATGGGAGAAGCTTTTGCCACAAACCGAGCAAGAAAAAGGTTTTTCTCCAGTGTGTGTACTTGTGTGGATTGTTAAATTAGACTTGGCAGAGAAACTCTTGCCACAAACTGAGCATGAAAAAGGTTTTTCTCCACTGTGTGTTCTTGTGTGTTGTGTTAAAGCTCCCTTTTCAGAGAATCCTTTGCCACAAACTGAGCAGGAAAAAGGTTTTTCTCCACTGTGTGTTCTTGCGTGCCTTGTGAAATGAGAATTATGGGAGAAGCTTTTACCACAAACTGAGCAAGAAAAAGGTTTTTCTGCAGTGTGTGTTCTTGTATGTTCTGTTAATCGTGACTTTAGAGAAAAGCTTTTCCCACAAACCAAGCAGGAAAATGGTTTTTCTCCAGTGTGTGTTCTTGTGTGGCTTGTTAAACCTTCCTTTTGAGAGAAGCATTTTCCACAAACTGAGCAAGAAAAAGGTTTTTCTCCACTAAGTATTGTTGTGTGTTTTATTAAATGTGACTTACCAGAAAATCTCTTGCCACAAACTAAGCAGAAAAAAGGTTTTTCTCCACTGTGTGTTCTTGTGTGAATTGTTAAATGTGACTTTCGAGAGAAGCTTTTGCGACAAAAAGAGCATGAAAATGTTTTTTCTCCACTGTGTGTTCTTGTGTGCGGTTTTAAAGACAGCTTTGAAGTTAATGAGTCAGTGTGACATGCCTTTTCACATTTGCCTTGCCCATCATCATCATCATCATCATCATCAGGAGAGTGTGATAATGTGTCCTCATTATGTGCTTGTGATGGCCCACAGTGGTCTTCATCACCTTCTGTTGTCACGTGATGACTTGAGTTGCTGCTTGTAGGCTCCGCCCCTCTGTTGTCCTCACGCTCATCCTTGTTTTCATCGTCAGTCTTTATAGGGACAACGTTCACTGGTGACTTGTTGATCTCCTCCTCCTCCTCCTTTTTGATGTGAGTCAAGTCTGGCTCCTCTTTCACAGAACAGAGATCGTTTTCACAGACGTCTGCAGGACACAAAAAGACAAACACATTTGGTTTGGTCAAGTCAAAGCTCATGCGGCGACTTTGTCTTATATTGTTTCTACCGTGCTACCTTGACTTGTGCCTGCCGCACACGGAGCAATGCGTGCGACCCCAACTTGGACCGGACCATGGGGGCATTTCACAAAATTACGTCCTACAATGTAAACCTCCCTTTAGCAGCACAACTGTGATAAACGAGCATTTAAAACGGAAGCACGTTGCGGCTGATGCCCAATTTCATTTCTGACATAGTCACAGACGTTTCTGGAAGCGAGCTGAAGTCAGCACACACCGGCTATTGTGTGTGTCTGATGGAACACCTGTCGTGGGACCCTAACATATTGATGCAGACCACTGGGGGACATTGCAACATAATGTCATTGATAAAATAGGAATCGTTCAAGTGAAATATGTTTACAAGTATTTCATTTTGCATTTATAGATAGTTTCATCGTGGGTACTTTTTGCTTTCATGATAACCTGCATCCCTAAAAGAATTAAAGGGGCCCTGGAATCAGAGTCCCTATTTATTGTATGATTTACCCAAAATGACATTTATCCTGCGAGTAAGTTCCGACATTACCCTTTTATTTTTATAAAATTTCTGTTTCTAAATAAATTTTAAAACAAAATTACGTTTGAAGAGTAAAAGTTCTTACACATAAATTAAGCAACAACGCTTTCACTCTGACTTTCATGTTGACATATTTGAATAATGACTGTATATTTTAAAGTTATCCAATATGTATTAAAATTAGACACACCATAATATTTTAAGAGTTCACTGAATTATTTTGTACCTGCAATGATGCATAACAGCCATAGCGTGTCAGTAATGAGTAACAAAGTAACACAACACCTCTCATGATTCCGTCATCATTGTCATTTGCAAAAATCACCAGGAACTATGAGATGCTGTCGAGATGCAAACCACCTGGGCCACAGGAACTTTATTACCAGGAACTAAATGTTCCTCGGCTTGTAGTTGGAAAAGGGGGTTGTGACGCTCTCCCTTTTTAAGCCCATAGTAAGCCAAAGAGCAGGTCAGTGACTTCCAGCTTGACCGGGATCCATGTTGCGACTCGACCACAAGTCGGATGTGGATGCAAAATGCTTGACATGTCTCCGCTCCCGTCCCGATGTTGTCCATATTGGGAAGTACAGTTTGTGACAAATATTTTCGTACCTCTTGTCGGCTGCTTTCATGAGGCGTTTAAATCCTGTCCGCTCCACTGTAACTAGAGGAGCTCTATCTTTAGCTATATGCTCGGCTATCGCGTCCACCTCTGAGACGTTCTCTCGTATGGTGTCGCCTCCGTTATGGGCTGTTGTTACTTGTCCAACCTTGCTCCTCACTTTGAACTTTTAGCACAAGCTCCAAGTCAACAGCATGGTTGTGTTGTGGGTGGTGAAAAAGAAAAGGTTGGACGCGCTGTTTCAGGTGCTTACGATGCACTTTGTAGTTTAAGTTTTTTTGCTTAAACATCGTCTTCATGGAACCCAAAACATTTCCAAACGACAGATGTCCACTTTATTTTCGGGACAACCGCGACAGGAACAATTTCAACTAACGTTACTTCGTCCGCAGCCGTGTCAGCCGCTTCAGGATTTGAATCGCCAGCTACGAACGCGTCTTGTTTACATTCTTGTTCAGAAGGGAGGAGTCACGTGACTACACGCGCTGTAGCCGTCTTAAAGGGGCATGAGCATCGCCGCAGACAGAAAAGACTTCTTTTTCTTTTTAGACACCGAATTTACCGACATGGGCAAAATGATGCCGGTCATTCTAATAAATTTCGGTAACGGTAAATTTTCGGTTTATCTCCCAGCCCTAACACATAGTATTTTCATGACCCACACTCTCATTCAGAACAGATTCAGTCTGCTCAGGTCAAACTGATGACACCCCAGATAGCACTTCATGGACAAATACAATAAAACACATTCTCCACATAGGCCATAGAAGATACAAACATATCAAGTTGGGGGAGGACGTCACAGGGATGCTATCTCTAATCTCGTTGCACACTTGAGTACAATGACAATAAAGGGATTTCTAATTTCTAATCAAGAAGACCCAAAAATATAATCTGATCTGGGAAAACATACACCACACAATCTGTACACTGACGAGATTACAGGGGAATGTGAGCAGGAGAGACGGAGAGACTGCCTGAGAAGGTCAGCCTTGGACCTGGAACGTGGGCCGGGCCGGGGGAAGGAGCAAGGACGACCGATTCAACCTACATGACCCTTGACATAAAAAAACCTCCTATAAAATGTGAGGCTGGGCTGAGATCAGCGCGCCATTTTTCGATAGTACTCGTCTGAGTACAGTTTCTCGTCAGATTAAGAAAAAGCCACCCAGATATCTGTCTTTGTACTATTTCCTGAACTCCAGAAATTGAAGAAACTAAATATTGGAACTCTTTTCAGTTGTTGTTGAGTCTTTATTTGGCCCTATTCTTCTTGAGTACAAAAAACGAACACGCATTGGAGGAAGTTTGGCTTTTAAGATTCATTTACTAAATGTTTCTCATTTTCTCGGTGGCTCAACTCCAACAGTGGATATAAAAGTACACTACATCTGTCAGCATAGTTTTGAAACATGATGACGTGACAAACTTAATTTCTTTAACAACATTTAAAAACCTGAATAAGTAAAATGTTAAATAATCAGTTCAAATTTTAAACTGGGAAAAAAACACGGAGTTGACCCCCCACTAATGGTTATTCTTTGGCATTTATTTTCTGCACTGATTTCATTTGGCATAAACAATTGTTCAGCAAACCGGCAAGTAAAAGGCAATATTTAAAAATAAAACGGCAATAACCGTGAACGATTTCCCCCAAAAACTTAATGTTGTTATGTATATTTTTAACGATAGAAAGTCGTTCTTTCCAAAGCAAATGAGAGTAAGACGGGTACAAACCTGCTTTGTGTAGCACAACAGGAGGCTGCTTGTTAACTTCGCCCAGCAGTTGAAAATGTTGCTCGTTCTCTTCTTTTATTCCAAAAAGTTCCTCTTTGTACTTGGGTGTCGTTCTTTCACACATTTTCAAATGATAATTCCAAAAAATCCGCACTTGATCTCTGCTTGGCGATGAGTCATGTGCCTCTTTTCGTTAGCGGCTAGCAAGCTAACAAGCTAAGCTAACTACGCCGAAAAGCATCAACGCGCGAAGATGAGTTATCGGGACACAAAGACTTAATTAATTATGTCGTAGTCCTTTAGAGTAGCACTGGACATTCTGTGAGAAATTTACAGTCAGTTCCACACTAAATCAGAAGAATTTAGCGGTGGACGGTTTTTGTTCCGGTGTGGACGGGTCGGTGGATGTGGTCGAGGTCCTTCGGAAGCTGCGCGCTTGCTTATGACGTCATGCTTTCAGCACGTGTTTTTCAAATATATTTCTTTGCCTCTGTGTATGTTTTTACCCCTGGCTGTTATATTTCAATACATATTCTATATAATTTATTTCGGTTGATAAAAAAAAAAAAAAAACTAAAATAACGCCACATTGGCGCGTAAGATCTGACGTCACTTCCGCCTTTGCCTCGAGAAGTCGCTGCTGCTCCAGCAGTGAGACGTTTAAGTTTCTCCTCCCGAACTTGCAACAATGCTGTGTTTCACTCGGGCTGGAAGATTGTATGAATATAATGTCTGCAAATACTAGCAGTGCTTCTCAATTATTTCACGCCCGCCCCTCCCAAGAAGAAAAAGATTCGCGCCCCCCCCCCACCACCAATTTTTTTTCTGTCTTTGTAGATTGATGTTAGATTGTCAATAAAATATCCCTTAACTAAGCTAAATTGCTAAGAAATATAATTTTGAGAATTATTTTTTGTGAGGATCTCGAAACTCAGTACTCTGTTGTGCAAATATTGATGAGATGATAAATATTTACTAATACGTTTTTTAAAAAAATCTTTATTCACAGAAGCAAACCAAACACATTTATGAATACCGAAATCCATGCGATGCATCTAATTTGAAGTACTTAGCACCTGCCATGTCACTCAGGATTTTTTCACGCTTGGGAATCTGATAATGTTCTCTTATATGAAAAAAATCAGTGCCTACCTTCTGCCAGGGAGTTGTGGGAAGGTCAGCTACTAATACGTACATAATATAGAAAACACAAAAAGAAGAGCCAGGGGAATTTTAAACAAAAATTCTTTGTAAATAACAAAAAGCAACAGCTTTAGTATGTTTACGATACGTTTTTTAAAAATAATTTTATGGTTACTATACGTTTTTTTTAATGGTTACTGTAATGTTCCGTCTTCTATCTTAAGAAGTCACGCAGGCAACGTGATGCTGCAAGCTTGTGTCTCTTAATTTACTGACTTGCATTCTCGTCTATGTGCAGACACACTTGTTCGTCTGGTAACCAAAACACACATCGGGCAATACTGCCAACTAGTGGCCAATGATATAACTGCTATCATTACATCTCCCTTTCAAACGTTAAACAATGCCTAATGTTGCAAGTATGGTGACAAGCTTGCGTGACGTGTGGGGTGCGCATGCGTGGAGGAGGGAGGGGGCGGATGTTGTTGGGGTGTTGAATGAATGAAAGGAGGAAGTGAAAAAGGGAAGAGAAAAGAGCATGAAAACAATAAAGCGAGGCTACAGGTACACCACTGTCTCCCTGCTGGCGTGTTATTATTGATTGGGAGGACTCCGCATTTCGACGACTTGCGCCGATCACGATCCCCGGGCAACTCCGGCCTTGGAGACGAATCTCCCCTGCGCCCCCCCGACCACGGTCAGGAGGAAACCGAGCAGGAACGGATAACACTAAGCTTTTTTTTTCATTCTTATTATTTTTTATTATTATTATAATAATTTTGTTTTGTTATCAATTATTTTCACTTCTTAACAATATCTATCCATTTTTTATGACAACAAGCAGCTCTACAACAATTTTAGCAACAATCACATAACATTAAACATTTTCAATCAGCCTGTCCGGTTGTCGTCTAACTCTTGTTGATCTTCGAAGAGGTTCAGTAATCCCAGAAATCGGTTGTCGTCTAACTCTTGTTGATCTTCGAAGAGGTTCAGTAATCCCAGAAATTGCTGGTGGTTTTGGTCTGTGCTCCTTCGATGTATCCACCTGCTTTGCAGCCTCAGCCGTATCAGAAGATTTCTTACAGTCCTCGGGAACCTTCAGAAGACTCCTCCTGTTCCTCCTCACTCTTTGTCCATGCTTTGTTTCCACAATGTAAGATCTCGGTCCGGCTTCGCTGAGGACAGTCGCTTTTCTGTCCCAACAATGAGGTCTCTCGATCCTTAGTGCTCCTCTAAAGGACGTCGACATAATTCATTAAGTCTTTGTCGATAAACTCATCTTCGCGTGTTGATACTTTTCGGTGCAGTTAGCTTAGCTTGTTAGCTTAGCTTGTAAGCTAGCTAGCCGCTAACGAAAAGAGGCACATGACTCATCGCCAAGCAGAGATCAAGGGCGGATTTTTTGGAATTATCATTTGAAAATGTGTGAAAGAACGACACCCAAGTACAAAGAGGAACTTTGTGGAATAAAAGAAGAGAACGAGCAACATCTTCAACTGCTGGGCGAAGTTAGCAACCAGCCTCGTGTTGTGCCACTCAAAGCAGGTTTGTACACGTTTTACTCTCATTTGCTTTGTAAAGAACGACTTTCTATCGTTAAAAATATGCATCACAACATTAAGTTGTTTGGGGAAATGCGTTCAAGGTTATTGCCGTTTTATTTTTAATTATTGCCTTTTACTTGTCGGTTTGCTAAACATTTGTTTATGCCAAATAAAATCAGTGCAGAAAATGTATGCCAAAGAATAACCATCAGTGGGGGGTAAACTCCGTGTTTTTTCCCAGTATAAAATTTGAACTGATTATTTAACATTTTACATTTTCTGGTTTTTATATCTTGTTCAAGCAATTCCTTCCGGAAGGAATTCTGCCTGACTCTACAAAATGTGCACACTGTGGCGAAAACATCAATGACGGTCGATCAATTTTGGTGAATAAAACACAAAATATTAAGTTTTTTTTTTTTTAAAGTTAAGTACGTTTCGGTCTTTTTCATTTATGAACTTTGTACTGGCTTGGTCGTATGAGAGTCAATGAACCTCGGGTGGCTCTGCACTGTTTTGTGCACGTGTGCATAGTTTCACTTCATCCAAACATTTAAAATACATTTAATGCATCCATCCAGGGTTGCACGGATCTCATCAGTGAACAAGCGCATGCTGCAAGGAATGCATCTGCATCTTTGGCTTACTATGGGCTTAAAAGGGAGTACGCCACAACCCCCTTTTCTACCAACAAGGCCAGGAACATTTTGTTCCCGGTAATAAAGTTCCTGCGCCCCCTGGTCAGCTCCTTAATGGACCCACTCCAGTTCGCATACCAGCCTGGCATCAGTGTGGATGATGCCATCATCTACCTGCTCCACACTTCATTCTCCCACCTGGAGAAGGCGGGGGGCACGGTGAGGATCATGTTCTTTGATTTCTCAAGTGCTTTCAACACCATACAGCCCGCCTTATTGGGAGACAAGCTGGAGGAAGGGTCAGAGCAGACTCTTCCTACTCAGGAGGTTGAGGTCCTTTGGCGTTCGGGGAACACTCCTCAGGAACTTCTATGACTCGGTGGTTTCCTCAGTCATCTTCTATGGAGTGGTCTCCTGGGCAGGAGGCATCTCGGGCCGGGACAAAAAGAGACTGGACAAACTAGTGAGGAGGGCCAGCTCTGTCCTGGGCTGCTCCCTGGACTCTGTGGACTCAGTGGCGGGCAGGAGGATGACGGCAAAACTGTCATCAATGCTGGACAACCCAGCCCACCCACTCAATGACACTCTGAGAACACTCCACAGCTCCTTCAGTGATAGACTTTTACACCCTCGCTGTACCAAAGAGAGATTTCGCCGCTCCTTCCTGCCGACTGCTGTCAGACTTTTTAACAAGAACATTGGGTCAGGCCTACAAACGGGAGGGCATTAGTGCAATTGTGCAGTCCTAGGATGCAATATAAACCGCTACTGCACTTTCACCCAAAGGGTACTTTAATATTGACCAATGATGTATTTTGTTTATATTACAGTATTCTTATTACTGTACTTCTATCTCTGCAGTATTTCTACCATTGCAGGATGTTCACTATTGCAGTACTTTTATAATTGCAGTATTCCTATCATTGCAGTACTTTTACCATTACACTACTTTTATCATTGCAATATTTTTATCATTGCAGTATTTCCAATCATTCAATAGTTTTAATCATTACAGTGTTTCCCCCTCTGTATAATGAACAGGCATTAGGAGTGTTTCCTTACACTAGATACGTTTATACTGTGTATATTTGCATGCTTATTATGAATGTCTGCTGCGAATGTTATACATTAACAGCTACATTACGCCGCCGACTCTGTGTGATCTATATCTTTGCTGCTGTAACACCTCCAATTTCCCCATTGTGGGACTAATAAAGGACATCTTATCTTATCTTTGTACTTGGGTGTCGTTCTTTCACACATTTTCAAACGCCAATCTCAACAAATCCGCACTTGATCTCTGCTTAGCGATAACTCGTGTGCTTCTTTTTGTTAGACGAGAAGAATGAATGGCGTTGTCGTTTTTTAATGTCGTGCTGAATGGATTTCCTGGGTGAAAACTGCAGTCTGTTCAGCACAAAAGTGGAAAAATAGGACACGCCCCGCTGTGATATGATTAGCTGCTGGCTGTGTGGAGCACTGTCATCAATTCATGCGCCCCCCTTAGCATCGCACCGCGCCCCACTATTTGAGAATCACTGTATTAGTTAGTTAAAAAAGAAGAGCTAAATTATAGTTGACGTGTTCATGGTTGTTCTGAAGGTTCGCATGTTTATAGAATCATCCCTTTGAGTTGTGATTAAGAAGGGGATATTTTCCGAACTAATGTTAATTGTGATGGCTTTATGATATACACAGTTATATGGTTAATAATTGTGCATCGTTTGACATTCTGCTGTATTGTTAATACTGCTTACCTTTGATTGGTGTGGCGCATGTAATGGACAATGTGCTTATTTTGTCGGTCGCGGGATGTCTCGCGCAATCCCGATTGATGACGTGAGAGAGTGTGCACTTGAAGAAGGGAGATTGCGCACTTGACCAGAAGAGAAGGGGAGTGTGCGAGTCGCGGAAGGAGTCAGTTGGAAGGACAGTAAAAACCCGGTTATCGCGGTTAATGGGGACCGAGACCACCCGCTGTTAGGATATGTCACCAATTTTGTGTATTCATAATCATGTTTTTATGCACTATTTGTATCAGTAATAATTGCACACACACACAGACACTCACATTATTGCTTCAGCACACGCACACTCAGCCACTCATTGTTTTGGCACACACACACTTGCCTAAGTTAAGTTTCGTTTTCCTGAGTTTTACTTTCCATAAGTTTCGTTTTCCTCTGAATAAAAGTCCAAAGGGTTGGGCGAAGAAGTCAGTGAGAGTGCGGGAGATTGAACTGGCAAGACGTATACTTCACCTCCTGGCTTCTCCTCCCATCCGCGATGGAGAAAAGACAAAACCTTCCCTGGTTATTCCTCTGGTTCTCTGTATTTTAATTCAGTCTAAGAAGGCGTCAGGACCTTTTTAAACCTGACACCCGTGAAAACTGAAAATCCGCGAAGTAGCGGCACACCTTCAAAAATGCTTAAAAAAATATATATATACAGTGGAACCTCGGTTCTCGAACGACTCTGAGGTCGAACTAATCGGAGTTCGAACAAACATCGGAGTTCGAACGCCCGTATGACGCGTGAGTGCGTACGCGAGGGTGGGACTGAGCGGCGTACGGGTGTAGATCACTCTCTTGCTCTCTTTATGACCAACTGTTGTCGCGTGCGGACGTGCTGCGTTTTGCTCTCGCGTTTTATAGAGGTGTACGAAGTGTTTTAGCCCCTAATCATGCCTCCAAAGAAAGTCAGTGCAAGCAGCAAAGGAATGTTTCGGTGTTCGAACAATTTGCTTTTCGAACAGGGTTCAGGAACGGATTATGGTCGAGAACCGAGGTTCCACTGTGTATATATATACAGTGGAACCTCGGTTCTCGAACGACTCTGAGGTCGAACTAATTGGAGTTCGAACAAAAAAAATAGAGAAATTGTTGCTTCGCAGTTCGAACAAACATCGGAGTTCGAACGCCGGTATGACGCATGAGTGCGCACGCGAGGGTGGGATGCTGAGCAGCCAATTGACCAATTGTTGTCGCGTGCGGACGTGCTACGTGCTGGGAAGTGTTTTAGCCCCTCATCATGCCTCCTAAGAAGGTCAGTGCAAGCAACAAAGCTGCTACTAGCGAAAAAAGAAAAGTAGTGCGTACAACTATTGCATTTGATTCGGTGTTCGAACAAATCGGTTCTCGAACAGGGTTCTCGAACAGATTATGGTCGAGAACCGAGGTTCCACTGAATATATATCTCTTTGGCTTACGATGGGCTTAAAAAGGGAGAATGTCACAACCTCCTTTTCTACCAACAAACCCAGGAATATTTAGTTCTATCTCTTAATGCAAAAAGAAATACTTGTAAACATATTTCGCCCCCAGTGGTCCCCATCAATAAGTTAGGGTCCCACAACAGGTGTTCCATCAGACGCACACAATAGCCTGTGTGTGCTAACTTCAGCTCGCTTCCAGAAACGTCTGTGACTTTGTCCGGAATGAAATCGGGCATCAGCCGCAACGTGCTTCCTTTTTAAATGCTCGTTTATCACTGTTGTGCTGCTAAAGGGAGGTTTACATCGTAGGACGTAATTTTGTGAAATGCCCCCATGGTCCGGTCCAAGTTGGGGTTGCACGCATTGCTCCGTGTGCGGCAGGCACAAGTCAAGGTAGCACGGTAGAAACAATATAAAACAAAGTCGCCGCCTGACCTTTGATTTGACCAAACCAAATTTGTCTTTTTGTGTCCTACAGACGTCAGTGAAAACGATCTCCATTCTGTGAAAGAGGAGCCAGACTTGACTCACATTAAAAAGGAGAAGGAGGAGGAGGAGATCAACAAGTCACCAGTGAACATTGTCTCTATAAAGACTGAAGATGAAAACAAGGATGAGAGTGAGGACAAGAGAGGGGCGGAGCCTACAAGCATCAGCTCAAGTCATCATGTGACAACAGAAGGTGATGAAGACCACTGGGGGCCATCACAAGTACATAATGAGGACACATTATCAGACGATCATGACGATGATGATGATGATGATGATGATGGGCAAGCCAAAGGTGAAAGGGCATGTCACACTGACTCATTCACTTCAAAGCTGTCTTTAAAAGGGCACGTAAGAACGCACTGTGGAGAAAAACCTTTTTCCTGCTCAGTTTGTGGTAAAAGCTTCCCTCAAAATTCAAGTTTAACAATCCACACAAGAACGCACACTGGAGAAAAACCTTTTTCCTGCTCAGTTTGTGGAAAATGCTTCTCTCAAAATTCAAGTTTAACAATCCACACAAGAACGCACACTGGAGAAAAACCTTTTTCCTGCTCAGTTTGTGGCAAAAGTTACTCTCGAAAGTCATATTTAATAATTCACACAAGAACACACACTGGAGAAAAAACATTTTCCTGCTTGGTTTGTGGTAAAAGATTCTCTCAAAATTCATGTTTAACAATCCACACAAGAATGCACAGTGGAGAAAAACCTTTTTCCTGCTCAGTTTGTGGAAAATGCTTCTCTCAAAATTCAAGTTTAACAATCCACACAAGAACGCACACTGGAGAAAAACCTTTTTCCTGCTCAGTTTGTGGTAAAAGCTTCTCTCAAAATTCAAGTTTAACAATCCACACAAGAACGCACACTGGAGAAAAACCTCTTTCCTGCTCAGTTTGTGGAAAATGCTTCTCTCATAAGGCAAATTTAACAATCCACACAAGAACACACACTGGAGAAAAAACATTTTCCTGCTTGGTTTGTGGTAAAAGCTTCTCTCAAAAGTTTGATTTAACAATCCACACAAGAACACACAGTGGAGAAAAACCTTTTTCCTGCTTAGTTTGTGGCAAAAGTTTCTCTGATAAGTCAAATTTCACAAAACACACAAGAACACATAGTGGAGAAAAACATTTTTCCTGCTCAGTTTGTGCCAAGAGGTTCTCTCAAAAGTCGTATTTACGAAACCACACAAGAACACACACTGGAGACAAGCCATTCAGTTGCAGCGTTTGTGCTAAAAAATTCTCCACTAAACAATATGCGGAGAGTCACAATTGTGCTGGTGAGAAAAGCAGCAATCCTTGAATATTAAAAAAAAGAAAACAAATAACTGAAGGAACTGACTCTTTGTGGTAAGATGTAAATTTTGATTTTGAATAAAATATGATATATTGAATTTTGCAAAGCTTTTTTATTGACATTAAGCCAATGTGATCTGTGCCAGAAGAAGCAATGTGTCTGAGTGATCATGATTTGTTTTGTGTGTTTACATCAAACATGTAAAGGAAACTTTGCCTGTAACAACATTTGTTAATATTATACTTTTCAGCTGTCTTTTTAATCGTACCTAATGGAAAAGGTGTGAGAAGAAACTGTGCTTATGAAATCGGTGCCTTCCACAATCATCAATAAAATCACTTGTTCCACTTGCTCAACTGGCCTTCATTACGTTGTGAAAAGGTGAAAAACAGATCTAGAAGTAGAACTATAAAAAGAACAAGAAAGAGAAACGCAAATCGTCTCAGTTTCTCTTCAAGGTTTTGGTATGTCAGGAGTTGGCAACTTGATGGCGACTGGAGTCAGCGCTGGTTTTCTTGCTGTGTTTGGCTGGCTCGTATATGTATGGTCCATTGAACAAAACTCAAACTCTTCAAATATTCCCTCACATAAATTTAATACAGTGAACCCCCGCTACTTCGCGGTTCACCTTTTGCGGGTTCAGTGCTTCGCGGGTCTAAAAAATATTCGGGAACATTGTAGTTTCGCCGAGCGGCACAAGGGGGCGCTGAAGCGGTTAGACGGCCGGCGTGCGCCGAAGAGGAGAGTGGCCGAAGAAGAGCAGGTTCCCCCGGACACGATTGGTGGCGACGGACACGATCGGACACCGTGCGTGAGCTCCGAAGGAGACCGGCCGGCGTGTGTGGCTGTCAAGCCGAAGATAAACAACTTCCGCCCGGGCACTCGCGCGGCGACATTTGGCTTCGTTCGGGACCGTACGTGAGCTCCGAAGGAGACCGGCCGGCGTGTGTGGTAAGCCGAATAGGAGCACCTTCCGCCCGGGCAACGGCGGAGAGCGAGGCTGTCAGTTATGAATGAATAAATAAATAAATGAAGAATGCCACCTTTCATTTCACTGTCATGATCCGTGTCTGTCATGCTGCGTGTGTTTTTGTTTTTTCAGCTGTGTGGGCGTTCCTCCAGCGATCGTCTCGCGCCATGCCATCAGCTGCTGCGAGATGCGCTGATTACACTGACTATATTGTGATTATAATAAATATTGTAACGTTGTATAATAAATCAGGCCAATTTGTCCATCAGCGAACGCCTTTATTATTAAGCCAAAAACGGCTGCTGTTGGCCGCAACCATGCCGATCAGAGAGAGAGCAACACAACGACAACAACATAAAGCTGCCTTCACAGCCTCCACAGAAAAGAGGAAAACACAGAACCCTTGAACTATTTACATAGTCGCTACACTATCTTTGTATCACCACCTTTTTTTCCCATGTCTGCGTTTGGAGAGTCCTGTTCAATCCTCCAGTTCTGCTGGAGGATCATAACATTCACAGGGCACACCGGACGGCATACCAGCAGGTAAAAGTCGAAGTAATTAAATAAATACAAAAAGAAGTAATTGAATAAATACAAAAATAATGGCTGGGGAATAAAAAAATAATAAGTTTTAATAATATTTGTTTTTTTGTTATAACATGAATTTCACTCTCTCTCTCTCTACCAGAATATATATATATATATATATATATATGATTTTTTTTAAGCATTTTTGAAGGTGTGCCGCTACTTTGCACCTATATATATATATATATATATATATATAGGTGCGAAGTATATATATATATACACAGTGGTTTTTTTTTTTTTTGAAGGTGTGACGCTACTTCGCGGATTTTCAGTTTTCGCGGGTGGTCTCGGTCCCCATTAACCGCGATAACCGGGGGTTCACTGTACTCCCTTCCTTACTCACAACTGAATTGTCTACTTCAAAATATTCGAGCTGAAATGTTCCGATTTGAACAAACTCGTCTCCACTTGTAAACATGCGCAGAAGGTAAGAAAACTTCCGGCTGTCAATTTTCGGCCGAAATATCGTAGGTTTTTGTGTTTTTCAAACTTCAAATGAGGATGCAACTACAGCAAGTTCCAATACTGCGGGATTTATTGACGTTCACTTTAACTCGACATTCACTGAACGAACTGATCCCCGTAGCGCTCGCCCATTGCCCCCCCCCTCCCCCGATAAGGCCAATGGACCATGGTGGCTTCTGTCCATAAATCTACATCTGACCCAGGATTAACAAGACTAAAAGTCTTTTCTGGGGATCGATTCTTTGTTCTGGTCGTGAGGAAAGCAGGTCCCGTTAGCCATGTAGAAAAGGCCAGCTTCTCTGCCGGCAATGAAAGAATGGCATGATCAGCTGGGTTGTCGGTGGTGTGCACATAGCACCACTGATTTGCCTTAGTGGAACGTCTGATGCGCTGCACACGATTGTGGACATAAACGTAGAAGCGACTTGCCTCATTGTAGATGTAGCCAAGCACCACCTTGCTATCGGTGAAGAACTTGACATCATCCAAAGCCACGTCCAACTCCTCTTGGAGCAGATCTGCTATCTCCACAGCCAATACAGTGGCACAGAGCTCGAGTCGTGGAACTGTGATCTCAGGATTGGGGGAAAGCTTTGCTTTCCCGAAGATGAACCCTACTTCGCTGTGACACTTGACATCTGTCACTTTCAGATAAGCGACTGCACCTATAGCTTTTGTGGAAGCGTCACAAAAAACACACATTACTTTTCTCTGAGCTGCAGACAGAGGGAGTGACGTGTACATTCTTGGAATTTTCAGCTCTTGTAAGTCCTTCAATGCATCTTTCCATTTTTGCCACTCTTCTTGACTCTCTTTTGGGAGTGGTGCATCCCAGTCACTACCATTGCGAGTAATGTCTCTGAGTATAGATCGACCCTGAATGCTGACGGGTGCAGCAAATTCCAGAGGGTCGTATAAACTGTTCACAGTAGACAGTACGCCACGTTTTGGGAATGGTCTCTCACAGGTGTCCACTCGAAACTGGAATGTGTCCGTGGACAGGTCCCAGCCAAGGCCCAGGCTGCGTTGCATGGGTGTGAAATCCTGCCCAAGTTCAATCCCTTGCAGCTCCTTGGCAAGGTCTTTATTTGGAAACGCTCTCATGACATCAGGGCTGTTAGATGTGATTTTGTGCAATCGTAGATTGGATTGAGCTAGCATGTGTTGCGCTCTCTCCAACACGTCAACTGCTTCCATCACACTGGAGAATGACTTGAGTCCATCATCGACATAAAAGTGGCGTTCAACGAAGAGTCTCACATCGGCTCCATACTCCTCTTCTCCTTCCACGGCTGTCTTCTTCAGCCCATATATGGCAACGGCTGGTGACGGGCAATTTCCAAACACGTGGACTTTCATGCGGTACTCCACAATGTCCCCGTCGATTTGATGGTTGTGAAACCACAGGAAGCGCAAGTAATTACGATGCGTATCTTGAACTAAAAAGCTGTGGAACATTTGTTGTATATCAGCCATTATCGCTATAGGTTCCGATCTGAAGCGTACAAGCACACCAACCAAACTGTTGTTCAGATCTGGGCCCCTAAGCAGCACATCATTAAGGGATGTGTTGTTGTGCTGAGCACTCGAGTCGAAGACTACTCTGATTTGGCCTGGCTTCTGGGGATGGTAGATACCAAAGCTTGGCAGATACCAGCATTCTTCATCATATTTCAGAGGAGGGGCTACTTCTGCATGTCCATTACAGAACATCTGTTTCATGAAGTCCACATAGTGGCCCTTCATTTCTGGTTTCTTCTTCAAGGTACACCGAAGTGACAGAAGACGTTTGAGTGCTTGTTCCCTGTTGTTTGGTAAGCGCTGTCTTGGAACCCGGAACGGAAGTGGTGCCACCCAACTGTTTGATTCATCCTTAGAGAAATGTTCACTCATGATGCGAAGGAAGATTTCATCCTCAACTGATAGTGCCAGTTTATTGTCATCTACCGAATGGCAAAAAATCTGCTTGCCGAGCTTGTCTTGGGCTGAGCTTCTGTGAAGCTGTTTGGGATGTTCAGCTGCGAACCTCTCTTTGGCACAGATGCTGTTTACGCAGGGTGTAAAGAAGCTGGCTCGACCATTCTCCAGGATACTGGTCCTGAAAGTGTTCACAATGGGTTTGTGGGCTCCCTTAATTAGAATTAGATTAGAAATTAGAAATCCCTTTATTGTCATTGTACTCAAGTGTGCAACGAGATTAGAGGGTTCCCCTCTCCAGTGCAATACAACAATAACACAGACAAATATATAAATTAGATAAATAAATAAGAGAGTGCAATGGAATTTAGTACTGAATAGGGTATATAAAAACACATCACAATGCTGTTCTGCAAGGTAGGGGTGTGTGTGTGTGTGTAGGGTGGGGGGGTGTAGGTGTGTGTGTGTGTAGGTGTGTGGGGGTGGGTGTGTGTGTGTGTGTGGGTGTGGGGGCGTGTGTGTGTGTGTATATACGTATATACATATGTATATACATATGTATATACATATGTATATACGTATATACATATGTATATACATGTATATACATGTGTATACATGTATATACATGTGTATACATGTATATACACAAATACATTTAAGGATTGAATAGCAGTTTCAACTCAAGATACTTTGGCTACCTGAAAATGTAGAAGACAATCAATTTTACTTTTAGAATTTATTTGAATCACACACATGTATTTTAGCGAGCTTGAATGTGGCTTTTTAAATACCAATCAAAGATCTTTACATGTTGGCTCAATGCATGTCAATATGCGGAGGAGTTTGCAGCAATTTATTTATTTTACAAAACCATAAATCAGCAACAGTTAATTTGGGTAGAACCATCAAGCAAATTACAAAATATATGTACAGTATATATCAAATGAATTTCAACAATTCTCTGTACATTTCCCATGTATATACATGTATATACATGTATATACATGTATGTGTGTATGTATGTGTGTATGTATAAATATATATATGGATATATATATGTATGTATGTATGTATGTATATATATATATATGGATATATATATGTATGTATATGGATATATATATGTATATATGTATGTATGTATATGGATATATATATGTATGTATGTATATGGATATATATATGCATGTATGTATATGGATATATATATGTATATATGTATGTATGTATATGGATATATATATGTATGTGTGTGTGTGTGTGTGTATATATGCCAAAAGAAATGTGCCCTCAGCTGACTTTGAAACACGGGGGGGCAAAATTTTTGATTTGTGGGCCACAATGGGTTCTCTTGACAGAGGGGCCGGACCAGCAACACTTGGATGGAGTGTTTTGGTAACCTCACTTTATCTAAGAAAGAAAATACATATCGTATATAGAGAAAATATATGCTCTAATTTTAAATGAAAATGAACGAAAACATTGCAACAAAATATCTGTCTTAGGGTGTGTCTCCTAGTGGGGACACTTATCAGAATTACGGGGAAAATAAAACATGAACAAGGTTTATTTATTTAATTTTTTCAACTTCGGCGGGCCTGATGTAAACGTTTAATAAATACACAGCTATTGAAGGCAATGATTAGAGAGCCTTCATTTGAGGTGACAGACACGAGTGTTCTAGTATAGAGTTGGTGGTGGTATGTGGTTCTAAACTAATATTTTATTTTTGTTTTCCAAAGGTGCAGATCTTTTAGTGGCTGAGAAGATCCATGTGCGATTCTTTGAGGCTGAGAACCTATTTACACGAAGACCAATGTCCCATACATGTGGCTGTGTTCTGGAGGTGGCCAACAACTATGGGTCGTACCCTGAGTTGTCTGAGGAATTTGGGAATGTACTTGATGCCAACATGTGGGTGATGGACATAATTTAGTGTCTGTTCTGCAAAATCTATTCCCATATACTCTTAGAGGGTTTGGCGGCTGTTTTGTCTGGAATTTGTTCAGAATGGTATTTTATAATGTAGTTGCATGGTCTGATTCATGGGGGCCAGATTTACTGTTTTATGCCGGTATTTCATACTCTTGGACTGCAAGTCGAGTTGTTTATATTTACTGACTATTGAGTGAGTCATTGTTTGCATAGTTGATTCTTTGCTAAATTAGGAAGCAATTTTGTTGTGGTAAGACACAATTTTGTTGACTATGGTTGTTATGCAACAGCTTTAAGACGTGTGTTTTTTTTTTTGGTTTTTATAAAATTGCTCCACTGCTTGTATTGCAAGCAGATAGTTGTGTCGCTGGGGTCGACTACGATGTCTTGTTTTACAGAAATTTTATAAAAATTAAATGTGGAACTGCTCCTATCTGAATTTTTTTCTCAGTTAAGACAGTGACATTCACTCAGCTCTCAGACAGACTGTATGTAGGAAACATTATTTGCTGAATTGAGTACCCAAATCTCAAGTCTACAGTTATCAAGTTGTCACCTTGTTGCTGTCTGATTTGACAGTGTGCATTTGTGTGAATTTGACCACTTCGCTTCACATAAATAGTTTCCACAAATACATTTAAGGATTGAATAGCAGTTTCAACTCAAGATACTTTGGCGACCTGAAAATGTAGAAGACAATCAATTTTACTTTTAGAATTTATTTGAATCACACACATGTATTTTAGCGAGCTTCAATGTGGCTTTTTAAATACCAATCAAAGATCTTTACATGTTGGCTCAATGCATGTCAATATGCGGAGGAGTTTGCAGCAATTTATTTATTTTACAAAACCATAAATCAGCAACAGTTAATTTGGGTAGAACCATCAAGCAAATTACAAAATATATGTACAGTATATATCAAATGAATTTCAACAATTCTCTGTACATTTCCCATGTATGTACAAGAATGGGTGCACACACAGTCACAATAAGTGTACAAAAAAAAATTCTAAGTAAAATTACACATGTTGTAAAACACTTGATAAAATCCATAATGAGCAGAATGCTTCAAACTTAAAACAATTTGTCATTTAGTTATGTGAGGGCTCCATATAAACAGCAGTTGAGGTGTGGCGAGGGGGCACACACACCATTAGGGGGTAAGACAGGGCACATTGATTAATGGTGTGATACGTTATGGATTGTAAAAGAACTTTGAAGCCTTTTACACCTGGACTGCATCCATTAAAGACCTAAGAGTGTTATTAGCTCCTCTCTCAAGTTGACGTAGTTGTCCGTAGCGATATATCCATCCACTGGGACTTGGAGGTTGTTCTGTGACATTATGTGTGTACACAGAGTGAACACATCAGCATCACAAGCAACATCATTGCGGTGGATGCAGTCACCTTCACACCTCAAAAAATCCTCCTCAGTCACTTGGCACAAAAAGTCCTCTGTGCCATACAGCTCCGGGACCAAGAACATGACATCAGGCCGACCATGAGGGACACGCTCATTCTTGGATGGACGAATCAGATGGCTGTTCCACACCTCCTTGACTGCATCCAACTCATCCTGCAGGTGATACAAAAACAATTTACATAAATGTTTTAAGAAACATATTAACTGGAAATATAAACTTTTTCGAAGACTAATCTCAGCTCATTGTGCAAACACAGATGCATTC